>NC_041354.1:13742275-13870221 GCF_004354835.1 Perca flavescens
CATTCCAGCAAAAATAAATCCCAAAACAAGTGTGGTTGGGTGATAAATTACCAGCATATGTGATTGGTTTTCATACCTTGTTTCAGAAAAAAAAAAAAAAAAAGGGGTAAAGCAATGATCATGTCATGTGTTTCTTATTTCTTTCTATACCATACAGCCATTAAAATAATCAATGCGTGCCCTCAGAGATGCATGAAGCTGGGGGCAGGACATGGCCGATTTTAGACCCTTTTTAGGGGGTTCAAGCCCCTAAATTTCATCTCAGCCCCCCTAAAAATTACAATAGTAAAAAACTTTTTTTTATTCAATTTTGGTGCTTCAAGTTAGAGTTGCAAACTTGTCTTTACATTACATGTCATTTAGCTGACGCTTTTATCCAAAGCGACTTACAATTGCTATATATGCCAGAGGCCTCTAGAGCAACTAGGGTTTAAGTGTCTTGCTCAGGGACACATTGGTTGATGCATCGCAGTGGAAATTGAGCTTGATGGTGTTTTTTGCATCCAACAGCGCCTTCCAGGCAGCTAACCTTAACCCTAAACATAACCATTAAAGCGCTGCCTGGAAGGAGACGTTTGGGACAAAAAACACCAAATACAGGTTCAAAGGGTCTTTGGCTGAGTCCTGCTGTACTGTTCTCCCTATGTGTTATGCACTTCTAGTACATTGACACAGTTCAACGGCAAGCCAAACTCGAGTTCACGAGCCAGGACGATGAGCGCCTTGCTCCTTTTATTGACTTCAGGCAAGTGAAATTGACAAGTGAAAACTAAACAGAAAGAAAAAGACAGATACTTAGTCTCTTGTACAGCAAGCTGCTATAGACTACTAAGCTATCTTAAATTATTAATAAACAACACGTGAACAATGTGTTAACTGCCCATTCACACATTACGGGCCACATTAACATCAGAATAGTGTTACTAGCATACAACGTAAATTCACACATATTACGCTAGCATTAACATCAGAATAGCATTGCTAGCATACAAACGCGACAGATAACATGAATTCAATGACAAATGAATTAACATAGTTCACTGACTCTACAGCTGTATAAAGAATGCAGGTTAAATAATGAGAGAAAGAAGTACCAAATTTACAGTCAATGCTGTCGTGGGCGTGGGAAAAATCAATAATCCAACTCGGAGATTCACCATGTTTTCTCTAGCTTACTTCTTCTTCTATTACTAGCTACGGAAATGTTAACACTACGTGCCATGAATTTCAAAATAAAAGGTTCCCTGCAAACTATTTCTAAATATATTTAACAATAGCATTGAGTTTAACCCATCAGATTAATTTATATCAAACGTTTTTGAATAAACCAAGTTTTCAATATATCTGGGGACAGAACACCCGGTCTATCTAATCTGTCAGAGGAAGAGCAAGAGTGCGCTTGTGAAGTTTAACATTGGTAGTCCCCGGAGAAGAATTGGTGCAGATTACAACCCAAATTGAAATGTAAGCAAATAAAATAGGACATCGTGTTAAATTGGTTATTATTACTAGGACTTATAAAGTGTCTGGTTTAGTTTCATCATAGTGTTAATAGTGTCAAAAAAAGTAGCTTTTTGTTAAGTAGCTAGCTCAGAGATTATCGGCTAATGAAATTACTGATTTAGCAGGGGGGTTAACATTTTTGCAAGGCACTGTATCCATGTCACAATCTCTTTAGGGGCTGAGCCCTTCTTAAGGTCGGATCTTAGAATTGCTCCTGGGGCAGGAGAAGAAAAATATGAAGCAATAAAGGTTGGGTTGTAGTACAGACAAGAACTTCAATCTACTTTTACTCCTAACTAACTACCAACTCTCTGTACTCTGTTCACATAAATCTGTCATTGCTGAGGTGTCATACATGCTGCGGCTTTAAGTGAGTCGAGCAATAGCTGTTTTTCCTTACTAAATGTCTTACAACTGTTACCTAATTTACAAAAGCATCTGTGTAAAGCCAAGTGTGTAATTGAAGCAAAAGACACAACACAAATCAACATCTTGTGAATGTAAATGTGTGTTTCACAGATGAGACATGTGTGGCCAATGTATGGGACTCCAAGAATCGTGGAGTGAATGGCACCCAGAGAGGACAGATTGTGTGGAGACTGGAGCAAGGACCCTACTTCACGGAGTGTGAGTCAAGACCATGGGCACTGTGTTTGTCTTAGTTAGTTATGTGTTGCTAATTCCACCGATTTTACAGCTGAAGATCAGTTTACACATAAGTTGTATAGTGTCCTTCAGTGAATATAAAATAGCTTTGTCAAGTCAGAGAAAAAAAAACTGATGTCATTGATATGTCAATATTTGTGTATGTGTTCTCTCTCCACAGCAGAGACTAAGATCTGCTTTAAATACTATCACGGTGTAAGTGGAGCATTAAGAGCAATAACACCTTGCATCACTGTCAAGAACCCTGGAGTACCGGTATGTCAGTGTGTGTGTCCCATCTACATCCCCCTCAGATCATTTCTACACCTCCAATCTTTCACCATAATCTCTTATTTTCTGTTTCTACTCCTTTATTCAGGCCTTTCTCTCTCTTTTTCCCTCTGATATTTTTATTTGACTTCTCTCCCACTCATACTGCTCTCCTATTGGTTGTCATCAGGTGGGCAGTGAAGGCCAAGTGGAGGAACAAACAGGGACTGAGCACTGCCGAAAACTAGTCAGCTTCACCTTATCAGGTGTGAGGACTGATTCAGTGGAATTGTGGTGTAATTGTGGTCCAGTAAAAAATAAACCCATGCTTATGAATGTTTGTGTTCCCACTTCAGACATTCGGGCAGTGGGTCTGAAGAAGGGCATGTTCTTCAACCCGGACCCCTACCTGAAGATGTCCATTCAGCGCGGAAAGAGGAGTGGCCTCCACAAGTTCACTCACCATGGCCAGGAGAGACGCTCCTCCATCGTAGCCAACACCACCAACCCTGTGTGGCACGGGGAGGTCAGCATAAACACACCCCCCTATAGAAATGCACAAACCATGGCATCCAAAAGAAATGAAATAAGTGTTAATAGTGAATGTGTATCTGTCTCTGTGCCTCTAATTTATCACTCAATCATGATGTGTACATCAACTTTGCATTTTTCAATGGAAATATATTTGTGAATCTTAACCAATTTGTGTGGATCCTTTTTAGACTGTTTAACCATGCCATTGTGTTATACAAAATTTGTAACCTGCATGGATGCCCAAGCGCTCTGCAATAGATAAGAGAGGGGCTAGCTAACGTTAAAGTCAGCTCTGTAACATTTAGCTATTGAAGCAGCGTTAACTTAGCGCATGTTAAAGGGTAATTTTGTTTTTTTTCAACCTGGACCCCATTTCCCCATGCATTTGTGTCTAATAGACTGATGTGACCAAAATCTTTGAAATTGGTCCAGTATTGAGCAAGATCACAATGAAGTGCCGGCGCGAACCAAGCTGCAATGTAACCTAATGGGGCAATTGGCACTCTTGATTTTTGTCTGTTAAAAGTGATCATTTTTGCCATTGACCGGCTCGGATTGTTATTTAAAGTTTCTGACAACACATTTTCGTACAGACGGTCTCACATGTTGCTCAAGCACCCTCTGATACACTGTAGAATTCATGATGGATTCTATGATGGTGAGCTGGCCAGGTCCTGCTGCAGCAAAGCATCCCCAGACCATGAAACTACCACCTCCATGCTTCACAGTTGGTATGAAGTTCTTTTCCTAGAACGCTGTATTTGGTGTGCGCCAAACATGTCCTCTGTTCTGGTGTCCAAATAATTCAATTTTAGACTCATCTGTCCAAAGAACATTATTCCATTATTCCTATTCTTTGTCTACGTTCTCTATGGCAAACTTCAGTCTGGCCTTAGTGTTTCTCTTGGAGAGTAAAGGTTTCCTCCTTGCACACCTCCCGTGAAGATTAAACTTGTGCAGTCTCCTTCTGATTGTAGAGGCATGCACTTTCACATCAACAGTCGCCAGAGCCTGCTGTAGGTCCTGTGATGACATTTTAGGGGTTTTGGAGACTTCTTTTAGCATCTTGCGGTCTGCTCTCGGGGTGAACTTGCTTGGACGGCCAGACCTGGGAATGTTGGCAGTTGTTTTGAATTTCCTCCACTTGTACACTATTTTCCGGACAGTGGAATGGCTGATTTCAAACTCTTTAGAGATCTTTTTAAATCCCTTACCAGACTCATAAGCTGCAACAATCTTCTTTCTGAAGGCCTCAGACAGGTCTTTTGATCTCACCATGGTGTTCACTCTCACGTCAACAGTCAGGAACACACCAAACTGAATGTCTGAGGTTTAAATAGGGCAAGCCTCCTTCAAAATGCTGAGTAACAATGTTCTAATCATGTGCACCTGATGTGATACACCTGTGTGTGATTTCAGCCATTTTAAGTGGGACAAAATGTGGGGGTGTCCTAATTTATTTCTCACCAGAAATTGCATGTTTATTTTATTATTATTTTTTTTATTTTATTTAACCTTTATTTATTCAGGGAAGGTTCACTGAGAGGCAGCCTCTCTTTTGCAGGAACGCCCTGATCACATTCACACATTTCCACATTCATACCTGGAAGCTGCCCAGTACAACCACAGTCTGATCTGCTGGCTACTGAGCAGCTCCACTGGAGCAGTTGGGGTTAAGAGCCTTGCTGATGAGGGAGGGGGAGGGAGGGGACAAGCGCTGCTCTTTCACTTTCCCCCACCCAGATTTTATCCTGTGGATTGAACAGACGACCTCCCGGTCACAAGCTCGCTTCTGTAACCTTTAGGCCACCACTGCAATTATGTTTTACAGAAAGTTTTAAAAAGTATTTTCTTCAGTTTTACTTGTTTAGTTATATTACTTGAATCTCTCAGTATTGTTAAAATTTATATTAAATATCCATATGTCTAAATATGTTACAAAACATGTTTTCATAGGGTGTCCTAATTTTTTCACATGATTGTATGTTGAAGTGGATCTGCTGGTGATTTGGGTTCTTGGAACAGTGGAAAATGTTGTCCCAAACTGTCTCCCAATTAATTACGTTCCCGCTCAGCTGTTGCTCCCATTTCTTTACTATTGGGAGTTATCCTATGGATGCTTGTATTAATTTAGCATAAATTCTGGACACTAATTCTCTCACAGGAAAATTAACAAGCCATTTAAAGATTGGGTGCATCTCAAGACTGTTCCCCCATGGTACTCCATAACATTTTATGGCTGATCTTAAGCGAAGATAAAGGAAGAAGGGTGTCCTAGGGATTTCAAAGCTAGCTCTCAGGTTTTCAAAACTTAACATACCTTCCTCATTGAATAGCTGGTCAACAGTATAAATACCTCTGTCACTCCACTGGTTACAAACAAAAGGTTTGTTACCAGACATTGAAGCGCCCATATTATGCTTATTTTCAGGTTCATAATTGTATTTTAAGGTTGTACCAGAATAGGTTTACATGGTTTGATTTTCAAAAAACACCATATTTTTGTTGTACTGCACAGCTCTCTCTCACTGCTGTAGATCCTCTTTTCACCTGGTCTCTGTTTTAGCTACAGAGTGAGACCTCTTTTCTTCTTCTTCTTCTGTACTATCTTTGATTGCACTCGCACATGCTCAGTAGCTCAGATGTAGACCATGTCAGCTAGCTAGCTCCATAGACAGTAAAAGAAAGGCTGTTTCTCTTACTTCGGTCAGTTACAAGGCAGGATTAGCTGGGAGACTTCTAAATGAGCATGCTAACGCTACGAGCTAACGGTTGCGGTTAGCCAGCTCGTTTCGGCTTGTCCCAAGCCGTGTCGATTTTGAACAGCTCACCCATAGACTGAAGGCAGGACACATTCAGAAACCGTATCTCACTCAAAACAGAATGGATGGATTTTTTTATGCATGTGGAAGCACCAGAGACACAAAAGAATACCCAGAAAAAGTGTTTTTTTTCATTATATGGGAACTTTAAGTATATGTTGTGCCAAATTGGGCTGTTCAAATGCCACTTATAGGTGTATAGTAGTTGCTTCTCTATTGTGTTTATTCTATTATAAACACCTTCGAACAATTTTTGGACTAAACTGTGTGAAGAACTGAACAGATCTTATCCCTCATGTTCTTTCAGTCTAGCATAATTGTTAACAAACAAACTGTAAACTGACCAGCCAGCATTTATCATGTATTTCCAGTCTGGTTAAGTGTCCCTTTAAAGCTCGGCTTCAAAACTTACAGACAGCATCCTTAGGATTAGCTAGCATTTGTCATGTATTTTCATTCTGGTTCAGTGTCCCTTTAAAGCTTAGTTACGAAACTTACATAGCGCATCCTCAGGATTCATCATGTTATTTTTTTTCCACCCGATTTAAGTGTCCTCAAAAATTTAGATTGTAGACTGAGTAGCCAGCATTCATCATTCCTTACGGTCTGGTTAGGTGTCCCTCCAACGGTTGGTTTCAAAAATTACACACAGCGTCCTCCAGTCAAACTTGTTACAGTGGCCCAAATACCGTTAGTCCACAGGTGCTGAGTCCTCCAGTGACAGAGCCCTCTGTATCAAATCAAAGTTCCACAGTCGCTCTCTGGTTCCTTTCATGGCAGGATGGTCCATGTCTCTTCCTCTTTTTCTAATTCCAGCCAGACAACACCCTTCTCTGCAGCTGCAGTGCAGGCAAACGGTCTCCTCCTGCGGGTCAACCTCAGGGCAATGCGGCAGATGAACAAGCCTGAGTCGCGTTCAGCGTGCATTGCTAGCTCATATTGTATCCCTTCAGGCAGTGTGACGCAGTCAGATTGTTCCGGTTCACATACCATGCTTTCCTGCTTCTCAAGTTCTGCCCCTGATGTGTTGCTGTGGGGCATTCATTTCGGCCAGCACTTCCTTCACTGTGCTATATATCACTGATTTAAGCACACTTAGCTGCTTCTAGACATGCTAGCAAATTTCTCCAAACGAGTAGATAGCCCAGGCGACAACGAAACCCGCTCTTTCGTGTCTGAAGGTGCTTCACAGAGTCACCGCGACAACAGACAAAACGATTTGGCGTTGAAGAAAAAGTAATAGACCTGGTTATTTAATGAAATACTGCAAGCGAGCGTAGGAGCTTAGTTTCCCAAAAGCATAGCAGCCGCTGGTCACGTGCTTCTCTGTTGTCAGACACTTCTAATAACAATCTTAGCCTGTCAGTGGCACAAAAAAAACTTTTAGTGGACAAAAATCAAGGGTGCCAAATGCCCCATTTATTTAGCGTTGGCAATACCTTCTGACACTACTTTCTTTTAGCAGGCTCAGTTGTAAAGCGAGTAAAACTGGACAATCTAAGGAATCCATTGATACCAACCATGTCATGCTAGCTTGTCGATAAGGGGCCTAAATAACGTTCCAAAGTTAGGCCATTATACAAAATAATAACAAAATAGACTAACTATAAACGACAACACCATAAGCCTGTCATACACATGTCTCCACAGCACAAAGCTTCGTAGGAGCCCTTCAGACAACTCAACTTTACCCATTTTCTAGTGTTGACATCCAATCGGGCAAACTGTGTGTATGACATCTTTTCAAGCGCTGCCACCCTAGCCATCTTACAAGCCCACTCTTGAATCGACAGCACCCCTTCATTCCTCCATCCTCTTAAAAGAATCTGTCTGGCTATCATTAAACAAGTTTGGACCCAACTTCTAATGTGCTTATCCACTTAGGATCGATCCATCTACTATAACAGATAGACACATACAACAGACACTCTTGGGCTAAATGGAACCTGGGTCCCTGCAATCTGACACAGGTTACTATGTAACCGAGTCCAAAATTCCTACACCTTATCACACGAGCATAGGACATGAAGTAATTGGCCATCCTCTGTCTTACATTTCCAACAATTTGGTGTGTCTTTTATTCCAAGACTAAACATTGTGGAGGGAGTCCAATAGAAGCGATGCATAATCTTGATCTGGATGAGGCGCACCCTCACATCACGTGACATAGTTTCAATATTCCTACAGATTCTGCCCCACTTCTCATTATCCAGGATAATATTCATATCCCTTTCCCATGTCTTCTTGAGGGCTGACCAGGCTCAATCCCCCAGGTTCTGCATAAGCATAGAATAATACCCAGAAGCCTCATGACCTTTTCCATATTTCAACAACATCTTATTTAAACATTCTGGTGCCATTGGGGCTGTAGTTCTGGGTCCAAAAATCCCCACTAACAGATGGCAAAGTTGCAAACATCTGAAAAATTGAGACCTAGGGATTCTGAAATGCTGTACCATATCCATATCCTCAAAGGATTTCAATATGTTACGGAGATACAGATCCCCCAGTGTGACAATTCCCTTTTCCAACAAATTCCTCCAAAAGAGGGGAGCTCTACCAATACATAACTTTGGATTTTGCCTAATACTTGATAAGGTTTTTGAATATGGATCCAGTTCAAACAGCCTGGCCACTTTGGTCCAAACGACATTTAAGTGAGAGATTATCTGATGTGTTTTTGCCTCACCATACAGTTTGATAGACAGGCTTTGTAAGGGCGATAATGGGGCATGAACAGATGGCTAAATACAATACCAGGACAGGGCTCTCTCAGAAGGAAGTGATCAGTGGGCCAGATGACTTAAGTTAAAAGCATAGTAATAATACAACATTTTTGGTAGATCCAAACCTTCTCTATCAATTTCTTTGCAATTCATTAAAATGTAGCCGGGGGGTTTTACCATTCTATATAAATGTCTTTGTTATCCTGTCAAACCATTTAAAATATGAGAGGGGGACCTCCAGAGGAGATTGGATAATGTAATTCAGCTAGGGAACACAAACCTTGATTGGTATTGAGAGATTGAGAGTCGCCCATCTTTTTACATCACAAGAGATTTATTCAGTAATGGCTTCAAATTAACTTTAACTGGGTCTTTGAACTGGGTAGGGAGTAAAATACCCAGATATACACTACCAGTCAAAAGTTTCAGAACACCCCAATTTTTCCAGGTTTTTATTGAAATGCATGCAGTTCAATGTCTTATTGTACTCTGAAATGAAAGAATAGAACAAATGAACAATTTAAGTTAAAAAAGAAATCATGGAATCAATTTATAAACCAAAATGTATTCTAAATATTTGACTCATCAAAGTAGCCCCCTTTGGCAGATATACCAGCTGAACACACTTGTGGCAAATCAAATATTCTTCAGAAAGTTCTTCCCAACTCTGTTGCAGAAGTTCCCATAAATATGTGGCACTTGTAGGTTGCTTTGCTTTCACTTTTCTGTCCAGTTCATCCCAAACCAGCTCAATGGGGTTTAAGTCTGGTGACTGTGCTGGCCACTCCATGTTTTTTTTAAGCTTACCATCTTGTTCTTTTTTCCTAAGGTAGTTCTGGCATAGCTTGGACTTATGTTTTGGGTCATTATCTTGCTGTAGGATGAACCCCTGACCAACTAGGCGCATACCAAAGGATACTGCTTGGCGCTGCAAAATGCTGTAAGCCGTTTTGGTTCAGGGTGCCTTTCACTCTGTACAAATCATCGACCCTGGAATCAGCAAAACAGCCCCAGACCATCATGCTTCCTCCTCCATGTTTGACAGTTGATGTCACACACTGAGGAACCATCCTTTCACCTACTCGACGGCGTACAAAAATCCTGCGTGATGAACCGAAGATTTCAAATTTTGATTCATCAGTCCATAGCAACTTGATCAACCTCCATTGCTGCAGAACAGCTTTACATTGTTTACCCATTTCTTGTTCCCTGAAAAAGGCCTTTTTGTAAAATACTGTAATGTACATCATTTTTCAGTTTTGGGTAACCTTACTTTTTTTTAACCTCAGGCAGTTCACCACTTACCTTTGTACCATTTCAAGCTAGTCATTGGACTTGAACTGCTAAAATTTCAATAAAAAACAAAAACAATTGGGGTGTTCTAAAACTTTTGACCGGTATTGTACGATACCTTGCTTTGGCCACTGAAATGCACCTGATTGGAAGACTATTACAGGGCACTGAGCTGTTAAAGGTACACTTTTGACTTGGACCAATATACCCTATAACCTGAAAATTTCGAGAAAGAGTCAATGATCCTGAGTAGACAAGGTATAGATCTGCTAGGTTTGTACACAAAAAGTAATATATCATCCGCATAAAGCATGTAGTTGCACTGCCCCTCCTACCATAACACCTGGAAAGTTTCTCTCCCCCTTATTAGCACAAAAAAGGGGAATTTAAATTATTAATAAAAATTGTAATGAAATTAACTTTCAACAATAATTACTTCTTTCACCAGTAAATTGTGGTTAAATGACAAAAACAGATGAGAAAAGGTATTTTACAATAACTGTGAATGCACCACGAGGTTGACAACAGCAGTGACTTTTAGTGTGATGTTTTTTGTGTCTTAGCTTTAGCAACTGTTGTACATCCTGGTGTTGGAATCCTCTACAATGAAATCCAGACACACTTTACACCGTTTACAGTCAGCATTAATGTCAGCATTTTAAACCGTGTTTACACCTGCACCGAAATGAGGCTACGACGTTGCTATTCTGTCCGGTAGATACCGCTCATTAAGGCACCACGGTTGTTCCACGACCAGGACGAAATCCGCGTTGTTCCTCTACAACCCGAGGTTTGACTATCGGCCAAACCCTCCTTTCTAGCACCTTGGAGTAGACTTTACCGGTGAGACTGAAAAGTGTGATACCCCTGTAATTGGCACAGACCCTCTGGTCCCCCTTTTTGAACAGGGGAACCACCACCCCGGTCCGCCACTCCTTTGGCACTGTCCCAGACCTCCACGCAATGTTGAAAAGGCGTGTCATCCAAGACAGCCCCTCCACACCCAGAGCTTTCAGCAATCTGGACGGATCTCATCAATCCCTGGGGCTTTGCCACTGTGGAGTTGTTTGGATTTTGGAGTTCCTCAAAGTGCTCCTTCCACCACCCTATCACCTCCTCAGTTGAGATCAACAGCGTCCCATCCTTACTGTACACAGCTTGGATGGTTCCCCGCTACCCCCTCCTGAGGTGGCAAACGGTTTTCCAGAAGCACCTTGGTGCCGACCGAAAGTCCTTCTCCATTTCTTCTCCAAACTTCTCCCATACTCGCTGCTTTGCCTCTATAACGACAGAGGCTGCAGCCCTTCGGGCCCTTCGGTACCCTGCAACTGTCTCCAGAGTCCTCTGGGATAACATATCCCGGAAAGACTCCTTCTTCAGTCGGACGGCTTCCCTGACCGCCGGTGTCCACCATGGTGTTCGTGGGTTACCGCCCCTTGAGGCACCTAAGACCCTAAGAACACTGCTCCCCACCGCAGCTTCAGCAATGGAAACTTTGAACATTGTCCACTCTGGTTCAATGGCCCCAGCCACCACAGGGATGCACGAAAAGCTCTGCCGTCGGACAGGGGCCTCCTCCAGATGCTCCCAATTTACCCGCACTACCCGTTTGGGCTTACCAGGTCTGTCCAGAGTCTTCCCCCACCCCCTGACCCAACTCACCACCAGATGGTGATCGGTTGACTGCTCCGCCCCTCTCTTTACCTGCATGTCCAAAAAATACGGCCTCAGATCAGATGAAATGATTATAAAATCGATCATTGACCAAAGCCTTGGGTGCTCTGGTACTAAGTACACGTATGAGCATCCCTATGTTCGAACATGGTGTTGGTTATAGATAATCCATGACTAGCGCAGAAGTCCAACAACGAACAACCACTCGGGTTCAGATCAAGGTGGCCATTCCTCCCAATCGTGCCTCTCCATGTGTCTCCATCATTGCCCATGGAAAAAATGGTTGAGCTAAATGCACATGACCTTCTAAAAATAATAAGATGTACAGTCTTGCCTCTATCCCTATGGGGTAGATCTGATGTTATAAAAATGAATCTGCTACTGACTTGTCTGACTGTCTTCTATACCACTTAAATTTCCTCCTAGTTGGTTTAAAAATTATTTTCTGGCCTCCTATGGAGGGTAAAACACAATTTAGACTGAAAGACTTTGAATTTCAATCTTGCCTACAAATAAAATCTGTTTTGAAATCACTTATGCTTAGAGGCATATATATAGGAAATAATAGAGTCTTGGATGGCAAATTAATGGGAGTTGTTGGCAGGAAAGGCACTGTCTCAGCAAAGTACAGGCCATTATGTTCCACCACAACTGACATCAATAATCAAACTTTCAAAAATACAAAATGGGAGCAAGATATTGGTACATCCATATGTACATCACAATGGGATACAGCACTTAGAAACGGCACCAAAATATCAAAATGTGTAAGATACAATTGAAGATTCTACATAGCCTATATTACACATTGTACATTGAATTAAATTGATCACACACAACCCAAATTGTGCTAGTATAGTTGTTAGGTAGAGGGTATGCTAATGATGATAATCTTTTTCTTGTCATGTTCTCTTTGAATTGCCATTAAGCCTTGCCCGACTACTTGTATAATAGACGTAAAAATGTCTACTGCCCATTAAACATTTTTACAAAATATTATTACATTGGCTTTTTTACTTGCCAAATGGTTTATTCAATTAAACTGGAAAGAATGCAAACCAAACAGTTTCAATCTGGAGTACTGGTGCAAGGACTTCATGAACAAAAAGTCTATGGAAAGGAGGACTGCTTTAACACACGTTGAGATGACACTCAAGGTCCCTGGAGCTTTATTGATCATGTCTTGACAAACAATGTGTCAGCTATATGTAACTTTTGTCTGGTTGTCAAACCAACTAGATAGAGGTAACCAAAAGCTTATTCCGAAAACAATGTTAATAGTAATAACAATAATGGCAAATATACTACAGATTCTTTTCTTTAAGATTATTTTTGGGGAATTTTTAGGCCTTTATTGACAGGACAGTTGAAGAAATGAAAGGGGAGAGAGAGGAGGAATGACATGCAGCAAACGGCCGCAGGTTGGAGTCGAACCCGGGCCCACTGCCGCGAGGAGTAAACCTCTATATACAACCCAGTCACGCGGCAGTTCGTAAAAAGAAATCTAGTTTGTGATACCATCACGATATTTTTAAGATTTTTTAAACTAACGTATTTCAATGGGAAGCATCTTTCGTGATCACCGCACGATTCTTTCTGCCCCCACAACCACAAGTGGAACCGGTTAAATTTCATTTAAATCAAATTTATTTCTAAATACATTATACTGTATATGTACCAAATGGCCAAGTAATGAAATAAAACTATATTTTTACTATTAATCTTCTTGTAGAAATACACCTTTGTGGCTCTGATGACTGACGTGTTGGAGATCGAGGTTAAGGATAAGTTTGCCAAGAGCCGACCAATTATCAAGCGATTTCTTGGTCAGCTGATCATCCCTGTGCAGAGACTTCTGGAGGGGCCAACAACTGAGTGAGTCAATGCACACATAGCAGGATTCACTTTGGGTGCACATCTATTACACATCTAAATGTCTGCACCTTTAGTTTTAAAATAGACTCACAACTGACAATAAAGTGGTGTTGATAAATGAATGTATTTTATTAAACAGCACCTCCTGCTTATTTTTAATAGTACTACTACGAGTTAATATTAGTAATAGTAAAAGTTCTGAGAAAGAAAGAGGGAAGGAGGACGCTCATTTGACTTCACCACTTAATCACTGACTTAACAGTTTATGGCATGTGAATGGCAAACCTTTTAACTCTTTTATTTGGATATTGATGTCATTAAATTATTTTGTGTGTGTGTGTGTGTGTGTGTGTGTGTGTGTGTGTGTGTGTGTGTGTGTGCGCGTGCGCACGCACGCGCACACTCAGTGATCAGCCCGTCAGCTACAGCCTGTGTCGTCGTCTCCCTACAGACCATGTGAGCGGGCAGCTTCTGTTCGGGGTGGATATCACCTCCACCGGACATGAAGGTGTGTGTGTGTGTACATTATTCTCTGGTGGGAAAATGTTAATTATATTTTTATACTTTTGTTTACAATAAAATAAAGTATTAATGTACAATACAATACCTGTACATACATGTAACACACTGACTATCAGTCCCTCCAGCAGTTTTTGTTGTATTAAATACCATATATGGTATTTTCACAACTTTTGTGACATGAGCCTATTCTTGCATTTAGCTGGTTTGACAGTTAAAGCAACATTGTATCTGTTGTGGTTTCTGAGTTTACGCCTTGCATGCTGTTATGGTTTCTGTATTTTGCCTTGTGTTTTGTGCTATTTCTGTTGCTTCTTGGTAGTTTTCTGTAAGTTTCCTGTTTTTGTTGGTTATTCTCACTTGTGTGTATTTTGGTAATTCTGGTGTTCTCTGTTCTCCCTTGTGTTTAGTGTTGTGTCAAGTTTCTGTGTTTAGTCAATTTCATGTTTCCCTGTTTATGTTCTGCTTCCTGTTTTATTTTGATAGTCTGGTTTTCTGTCTTGTCATGTCTAGCTTTGCTTTCTGTTTCCCGCCTTTGTTGATTGTCCTGCCCCGCCCTGATGTGTTCCACCTGCTGTATCACCTGTCCCTCATTTGTTCATCACGTCATGTATTTAGCCTCTGTGTTCCCTTTGTCTCTTGTTGGTTCGTCTTGTGTTCGCCCCTGTGACTAGTGTTGTTTCCCTGTGCCTTGTGTTTTTGTCAGTTTACTCCTGCCTTTGTTTCGCCTGCCGGTTTTTGTTATAATAAAATCCCTGAGTTCAACCATCTTCTGCCTACCTTCCTCCCTCTGCGTTTGGGTTCACATTCCCCGCTCCCTCGTCACAGTATCAGTGGTATTTTTTGTGCTGTGTTACTGCTACAGTTTCAGAGTGCAATTCACAATACACAGCTGTCGTGAATATGAGCAGCTGTACCTTGTGCTTTTGATAGGATTACTTTACTTTTAATCAAAAAGTTATTTTAAGGTAAATTAGTTCTACAATGTTGCTTTAAATACTGTATTAAATTACGTAAAATCTGTATGTTACTTAAAAGCTTCTTTATCTTTCACGCTTTTATTTAGAATAGTCTTACTTTAAAATGGCCCTTTGTATTCTATCATATTACCACCAGGGGCTCTGTGCTTATCCTCAAATCTTCTTTTATCCCCTGTCCTCCATCCTCTCTTTCTCTCAGAAGCCTCCCCAGACGCTGTGGGAACCATCTTAGGTGGCACAATAAATTGTGACCCCGGAAGTCCCTCAGACGACGAAGACCTTCCTCACCCTTCCTCTTCCTCACGTGTTGCATACAGATCTTCTCCCACAGGCCCTGACGAGGGCTCCCTGTTAGTCAACGGTGCTTGTTATTATGCCGATGACAGCGTGTGGCGGGAGCCTGGGCAGATGGAAGAGGAGGATCTGCATTCTGTGCCTCTGGGCAACCAAACCCATCGACAAGTGTCACTCAACGACTACCTGGATGCCATCGAGGATCCCAGGAGCTCCGGGGACCGAGCTCTGGCAGGGCCTTCACCGAAACTCCGCTCCAGCTTTCCAACAGACACGCGGCTTAATGCCATGCTGCACATAGACTCCGATGAGGATGAGGAGATGGCAGAGCAATACAGGGAGCAACAGGAGATGAGGACACAGCAGAGCCCAGACTTATCGAGAAGATCGGCTACATCTGAATCTCTACAGGGGAACGAGCGTTCAAAAGGAGAGCCACAGGGGCAGACTGGAGCTGGGACTGGAACTGGGACAACAGAGGCAGGTTCCTCTTCCAGTGTTCAGCCTGAAACTGAGCCTGCAGGGGCTCAACCTGGAACTGCAGAAAGTGTATTCCAAACACAGGCAGAAACATCAACAGCTGGGACTGCAGAGGTTGCTGGAGCGGCAGCTAAGGCTGCACACAACACTGGGGAAACTTCGAGCTTATCTCAGGCATCAGTGGCTGAGTCAGCTGCAGTAGCTGGGTCAAGGAAGCCTGTGGTGGAATGTACCTGTCAGGAGCAGAGCAGAGCAAACCAGGAAGTACCCTGCAATCCCTCACTTGGTCTCCTTTCACCCATTCAGGTGAGCAGCTGTAGTTTACATTTCCAAAATGTCAGTCAAATCACTTCACTCATCCTTTTTCCTATTCTGTCGTCAGGAGGTGGAGACAAGAAAGGTGGCACCAAAGGCAGAGGAGGAAGGGGAGTCATCGAGCAGCGAGCCAAACAGACCAGTAGCAGCAGCTGCTCCTATGAGCAGCATCATAGCTGACCAAGGAGGAGGGACTTCTGATGTTGGTAGGTAAATGTTACTGTTTATGCGATGGGCAACAACATTTATTACAATTTTATTATAATGCA
Source organism: Perca flavescens (assembly GCF_004354835.1). Taxonomy (NCBI): domain Eukaryota; kingdom Metazoa; phylum Chordata; class Actinopteri; order Perciformes; family Percidae; genus Perca; species Perca flavescens. Next base: position 13,758,475 of record NC_041354.1, read on the forward strand.
ATACACAAGGGTGTCTGGGTAGTTCACCTGGTAGAGCGTGCGCCCATATATAGAAGTTTGCTCCTAGATGCAGCAGCCGCTGGTTCAACTGTGTGACCTGTGACCCTTTGCTGCATGTCCTTACCCCTCTCTCCCCCCTTTCTTGTCTTCAGCCGTCTCATAAAAATAAAGGCCTAAAATGCCCAAAAAAGAATCTAAAAAATCCAATACACAATCCAATACACAATATGAATTCAAGAGTTTATATGTTTACCAGAAATCTCCCACACTTGTTTTTATGAAGTTTTCAGTCATTCTGATTTATAAAGTTGACTTCAGTTGACATAAAGCCGTCCTTGATACCATATTATTTACAGAATATAATATTGCTGTCAAGGCATGCACAGGCTGCAGTATCTCGTTCTGCTGCTATTATCTGCCTCATGTTGCATTACACATGTTAAACTTCTTAGAATAAATGGATGTTCACTCTGGAGCAACACATTTATTTCTTCAATTAATGGAAACTCATACACGATGCCATAGACACACATTCCTCTTTTATGCTCAAAGGGTTAGGGTTAGCTGTAGAGTATTCCTTTAGCGTCTAATTACTCTGTTTTAAAACACAACCATGTAAGTAATGCATAGACTTAGATTACATGAAAAATGGCAGGAAAAATTATAAAGATCTTAATGTAACACCCCAACCCCCATATAATGCCTAAGCTGCAATAACTGACTTTAGACTGGAATGATGAGGTGTTTTGGGTTTGTTTCCTTAAGGGAGCTACCATGAAGGTTTACCTATTTTAGGTTAGTATATACACCACGCTACTGTTACCCATGCAGTCTATTGTACTGTACTGATAATGACCCCAGACAACTCTTTAACAAAAAAAACTATTATATATTACTGGACGACAACTTAAAATTACAAATATTCAGCACTTAAACTGAATAACAAAAAAACAAAACAAATATATATATATATATAACACAAATCGCACCCTTACAGCAGTTTCAATGTCTAGCTAACTTAGTCAAACCCTACTAATTACTGTGGTACCACGCACGCATACACACACACACACACACACACACACACACACACACACACACACACACACACACACACACACACACACACACACACATTGAGAGGGAGAGAAAAGGAAACACGTGGCAGGCCTGATAGTAGCTCGCTTGCATAGCGTCCGTCAGAACGTTATCTACGGTGAAACAAGCACACAGAAATCCAACTTACAGTCAGCGGCCAGTCCAAGAAACAGTTCCAACACAAGAACGAAAAACCATCCACCAGCGACAGCAGAGTCCTCCTCAGCAGAAACACGCAGTCGTCCTCTGAATCAGCACTCCCTGCCATAAGCTCCAGCTTCAGCCATGAACACTCGCACAAAGTTTTCTTCACAAACTGCTGCCAAACAAGTAAAGTGCCATAGTGTCCACCTCTCTGTCCTCGCCACTCATGTCTCTCAATGTCTCTCCGTCTTTTCTTTTACTCCTCTCGATTTGCTGTTCTCTCTCCATTCTCCCCTCGTGTCCGCTTCGTTCTCGTGTTCCTCTTCCAAAAAAAACCCTCCCTCACTCATTCACTTCCTCACTTTCAACCATTCACCACACACAACATTGACTGACAACAAAACTGACTAATCAATAAAATACACTTCAAAATAAAGGCACAATACGTGTAAATAGTATTCAGTTTACGCCACTGTTAAGCTTCAAAACCATTTAGAACGTGTATATTAAAGGTGCTCTAAGTCAGTGGTTCCCAACCTTTTTACCTTGGCGCCCCCCCTACTTATGTCTAAGAAAAACAAACCAAAGTTGAGGTAACTCTCGAGATAGAGCCTTACTTTCTTTTTTGATACAGAACAGTTATCAGGACTTTTACGTTTCTCAGACTTGTTTCATTCATAAAATATTGATGCCGTGGTGGCAGGAAAGACAGGATGATTGCTGCTAGGAGCTGACCTGATGACAGCGAGGGTCCCAAGTTAAGAGGTCCCAGAGGTTTGGCTTACTACCTACAATTTTAAGCGAGAACAAAAAATATAGTTTTTATACCGACTTTTGTATACATTATATATTCTAGTGTATCATCATAATTTGTTCAACGTGCAAATATTTTTTTTTTTACCTCAACCTCAAACCAGATAAAGACTTGCGCCCCCCCTGTGATCTTTGCCGCCCCCCTAAGGGGTGCCCTGACCACAGGTTGGGAACCACTGCTCTAAGTGAAGTTACGCATGTTTTAGGCTACAACATTTTTTGTCACATACAGCAAACATCTCCTAACTATCTGCTAGCTGCCTGTTCCCTGAACACACTGTAAAAAAACCGCAGTCTCTGTAGTCTTTGTTTCAACAAAAAAAAAAAAAAAATATAAAAACACTAAGTGTGTAGCACACACCAAAAGGAAAACAATATCTATAAAGTGTTACAAACAATATGTTCAATATGTCCGAAAAGGAGCGGGACGAAGCAGAAGCTTGTTAATTTTCCTACCCCTCATTTGACTCTAAATTCCTGTATATAAGTTCCTGTATATATTATATATTTTGTATATGTCTGTATCATTATATATTCATAGCAAGATAACAAATATACATTAAATATATATAATTTTAAACACCTACCAAACATTTTTTACATTTTGCACCAACAACCCATCACCCTAATCACTCATCCCAGTACAATCCGTAAATAACCCACTCTCACAATCATCTCTCTTCATCCTCATATACTTTTATTAAAGTGTTTTTATACAACTTTTTAAACGTTATTTTGAGCTTTTTAAAGTTTAGTTCTTTGCTCAGATTATACCCTTGCCATAAAAATGTTTTGTAAATTTCCCAGAAGTCAATTATTTCTTGCTTTGAACATGATTGAACTTTGATTGCTTGATTTATGGCCCAGAATATGTCTTGATTTATTCAATATTGCTATGGTCTTAGCCTGTTTTGTTTTGACATGGTTTAATGTATGTGAGCTTTCCAACTGATTTTGTAGTCTAAATCACACCATGAAATTTATTTTCTTATACTCTTTTTATACATATGTTGTTGATTTGTTAATTCTACTTGTTTTCCAATAACATAATCTTTGTTTTGCTAACATTTAATGACAATTTGTTTACATCAAGCCACCGATTTAATTTATCAATTTCTGGTGTGATCACCTCCAAAAGGTGCGTAAATTGTCCCCAGAACAGAAAATATTTATTTCATCTGCAAATAAAATAAATTTTGGTATGTTTGATACTCTGGCAAAATGCGTTTTTTCTGCTAGCACCACCTAGTGGCAGAAGTATGTCAATTTTTGGGTTTGACGTCCTTGCAGCGTTCTGGGCCAGTCCTGAAAATTGTCCCACCATGCACGGTTTATGCTGTAGCAACACTTTTAAAGGTCCCATGACATGGTGCTCTTTGGATGCTTTTATGTAGACCTTAGTGGTCCCCTAATACTGTATCTATACTGAAGTCTCTTTCCTGAAATTCAGCCTTGGTGCAGAATTACAGCCACTAGAGCCAGTCTTACAATGAGCTTTCCTTAGGATGTGCCAGTTCTGTGTCTGTAGCTATTGAGGAGGTGTGGGGGTTTGGCCTTGACCAATTGCCACTTTGCTCGTTTGAAAGCCATGATGTCTCTCTCTCATGGGTGTGCCAAATTCTCTGGGCGGGCAAAGCAGAGAGAGGGAAGGTAACCTTGCTCCTTATGACCTCATATGGAGCAAGATTCCAGATCGGCCCATCTGAGCTTTCATTTTCTCAAAGGCAGAGCAAGATACCCAGGGCTCAGTTTACACCTATTGCCATTTCTAGCCACTAGGGGACCATAGACAGGCTGGATGTTAAAAACCTCATAAAGTGAAATGTTCATGTCATGGGACCTTTAACTGAAAAATAAGAAAAATCATGAGAATCATGAGAATCTTAGCGATTACAAAAGGTTTCCCTGCTCCCCTGGTACTGGGAACCGCTTTGCCTTGCATACACTCTCTCTCTCTGTATTTCCCAGTATACAGGGCTTAAAGTGAAAAAAAATCCTGAGCCTGAACCTTTTTTTTGAACGGGGGGGTGTAATATGTCAATATGCACTTGATTTGACTGGCAAAACAGTTAAAGTCCTTCTGACATTACACAATAATAAATGTCATAATAAAAAAAAAAAAACTAAACAGTTTTGGATCAATTTTTTACATCTTCCAACCATATGTTAAATTAAGAGTCTATGTGGATTTACATATTGCAATAATATCATAATCCTACAATGAATCATTGTGAAAACGTCTAAACTCTGGGACAAGGCCATGTTTAAATACGTGCCATGCTGATTCCAAACAGACTGCTTTGTCAAGGCAGTTTGGGCTTTTGATAGCTTGTACACGGTGGCTATCGTTAATGACAAATCATGTTCCGCTATGAACGTGCACACACATATTGTTTTTATCACGGTCAGTCAGTGAAGGCACAGTCGTCGTTGCCGGTAACGTACTCGTATGACAGAGTGCACAGACCGAAGCTTTGTGACTAGCAAGCACTTTCTTACTGCTGCTGCCCTACAGTATCTTCCTTCAACATGCACATGCAGAAGCAAGCACCATCAATTTGAGGCACCAAGTGCTAAACGGCTTCCCGTCTCCACCCTTTTCCTCTTGTCCTCTATTCATGCCCAACGCCATTTGTTTTTAACTCCTTTCTCAACTAAAGCTGTATATAGATGCTCCAAGTTTGAGAAACTTTGCCTCCATTTTTTTTTAGCCGCGTTACCACGGAGACCACACCGGCACCGCACTCTCACATTTCGGCAAAGACCCGCCCTACTTTGCATCGATTGGCTAGAACTTTGATGATTGGTTAAATCCAGCACATCAAAACAAATCCCATGTGGACTTTTTAATGTATTTATTTTTCTAAAATAGTCAAACGCCAGAAATCGGGCACCAGGCCCGAGTACTTAAGCCCTGCGTTAGTTAGAGCTGCGTTCCTCTCATATGATTGGTAGGTGAAATCAATTGACTCGAAAATAATGAACTGCATGTAATTCCCAATTTTTTTTCTCTCATGGCTGCAAGCCGGAGATCCGGCACGGTGCCGGAATACTTTAAGCCCTGAGTATGGCTATGTTTAGAAATTGGTGTCATCGGGCGACTTTCGCGTGCAGAAATTCAGGTGAAGATAATTACCTCTTCTGAAGAGTCATGTTTTTGTAATCCTCTGTTTCTTCCTTGGAAGCTGTGTGGAGGAGGGGTGTGGGTGGTGCGCAATCACGGAAGGCTTGTGTCATGTGGATGCACCAACAGAATTGTTGTCATTACTTAGAATATCTCATGGGGGAGACAGAAACTACACACTATAGCTTAAATGGTTGTTATTAAGAGAATCAAGGTTATTAATCATATAACCTGTCAATATGTTTATGACAACTTGACATTAACATAGACAGCATAACCTATCAAAATGTTTTAGCTGACATTACATTAAACTTATATAAGTCATATATAAGTGGTTGGTTTTGACATTGGCTGTCATGAAAATTGTGTCATTAATATTTAGCTTGATCTCTAGTAAAGTGAAACAATTTGGACTTGTCATAAAGATGTCATTAAATGTTTCAAGGCCAAATTGAAAATGAAAATGCATTTTAAGGAATTAAAAAAAAATGTAATAAAGGGGAATAAAAGTGAATCCGACATAATAACTAGGTTCACTGGTTTGCTCACTGTAGGCGTAAAGTTCAAGTTTAAAGGTCCAATATGTAATACTGACAGATAGCGTTTAAAATGGTTAGTGCAGTCCAAATACCAAATACTAAAAAGAGTCGTCTCCCCCGACCCCTCCTCCCCAGCGTCGAAGTTCACAAGAGTTGCCAGGTTGAGAACGCTAAAACCAACGTCGGACAAGGTTAATGTTAGCTTAATGCCAGACATTACTCCACTGCGCAGCGGAGTTGCTAGATGCTGCTATGTTGACGGTTATAAAAGCCTGGGTTCTTGCGGAGCTCTGTACCCGGCTGATAGTCACATTTTATTTACTAAATGTAACAACAACCGCTAAAATGACTGATTGACAGCCACCTATACCCTAGACTTATAATAAAAGACTAATAATACTGGGAACCAAGCAATCGGCCCGTTCCGAACAGGCATGCGCTCCAAACAGGCACTTTTAAAAAATGGATGCATCAAGATGCATCAATAATAATTTTATTATCGCATGGTAGCCCTCTGAATCGAATCGTGAGATGCCTAGAGATTCCCACCCCTATTAATCATTCAGTTTTCACGTCTGTTGTCCAGTCTCCTGCTGCTGCGTTGTCTCTTTACCTCAGGCTGTGTTCTCATCTAATAGGAGCATACTAACTGAGACATTCACAGGCTAACTGGGCTTTTAATCGATTTTAAAGCTCAGTTAGTTTTTATTTTTTCTGTCTATAAGTCTGCATATGTTTGTTATTATTTAAAAGAATTGACCCCATGACTAGTGTTTCATGTATGCGGCTGTTATTTCAGCTCATAGCTGACAGTTCCTAAGCCAGCACACCAGCTGATGGCTCAGCTGATTCCCCTTTTTTTGATTGGTTTTCCAAAAAGCATGCTCTATTTAAACTGCTTTTCCCAGCCTACCTTGCTGCATCTCTGCTAGCGCTTGCAACCCACCTCCACCCCAGCTCATCCTTTTAAATTTATGTTGTCTGACTTAATCAATGTTGTGTCTCTGTCATTGATCCTGCTCTGTTCTGTACCCTATGGGTATCCTGCACTGCTGCTCTCCCCGCTTAAGGCTTTCCATGTATGCACGTGGAAGTGCGGGAAGCTGTAGGATCCGATCATGCTTAGAATGTCAGATCTTTTCTACCTTTCTTATATTTAAAGTGATGCAAAAAGTGTGTGTGTGTGTGTGTGTGTGTGTGTGCGTGTATGTGCAGGTGCAGGTACCACAGCTCTGGTTAATGGTCACCAATCTGTTCGCCCCCTGCCATCTGTCCGCCATGACATCAGTCGTTACCAGAGAGTAGACGAGCCACTACCACCTAGTGAGTGTGTTTTCTAATATTCTGCACAATTTACTATAGTTTGCTCACACAAAACACTCCCTTTAGCTTACACTAAGCAGTAAATTAGTTATAAGTTCCTCTCCACTTGTTAGGGAGCTTGTCTGACCCAGAACGCAGAGAAATCACACCGACAACGTAAGCAGTTTAAAAAGGTTTAATGTAGCAGAGTGTACTCAGAGAATCACTGTATGTAGTGTCAGGGTGGTGAAACTCCTGGCTGGTCTGAGGCTTGTGGCGAGCCGACAGGGAAGAATCCAAGTCTTTATGGGACACGAGGGGAACAGGCAGAGACGAGAACATGGAGGGTTTCCCCAGTTGGAGACAGAGGCTGGATGGTGGGGCTTGAAGCAGGCAGGCAAAGCAGAGGAGGCAGCTGGGCAGAGCGGTAACTGGAGAGAGACACAGGGTTAGTAGGAGCTCAGGGAACAGAGACAAAACCGGAGTAAAAGGCAAAACGGATTATACTGGATTTAGACTGAGAGCCAAGTTACCACATGGGTTGTAGATAACAAACTGGCGCCGACAAGGTGATCAGCCCAGGTTTAAGTATTGCAGGAGTGGATCATGAAGATGAGCTGCAGCTGTGAAAACCGGCAGTGCAGCGTTGGATCGGCCACGCCCCTTGACCTACTTCCCTCTGGACACTCCTCCAGCACTCCAGGTGGAAAAACACAGAACACAGACAAACAGGGAAAACAAAACCACCCAACTCAGGGTGGAGAGAGAGCAACCCATAACAGGACCCCCCTCAACGGGCGCCTCCCGGCGTCCCTCGAGGCCCCGGCTTGTCAGGGTGAGCACGATGGAAGTCCTTCAGCAGTTGAGGATCCAAAATCAAACTCCTGGGGATCCAGGAGCGCTCCTCCGGTCCATAGCCCTCCCAGTCAACCAGATACTGGAGACCCCTACCCCGCCGCCGCACGCCCAAAAGCTGGTGGACAGTGTAGGCCGGGTGGTCGTCAATCATGCGGACGGGGGAGCCGCAGGCGGGCACAGAGGACTGGATGAGACTGGTTTCAGTTGAAACACATGGAAGGTGGGATGACACTTCATAGCCCGTGGCAACTTCAACCGCACAGCAGAGGGATTGATGACTGAGTCAACGACGAATGGGCCCAGAAACCGAGGCGCCAACTTGCGTGAGTCAGTCCGTAGGGGAATGTTCCTGGAGGACAACCACACCTCTTGTCCAGGCTGGTACTGGGGAGCCGGGGTCCTGTGACGATCCGCCGAGCTCTTGTTCTGCTCTGTAGTCCGGAGCAACGCTTCCCTGGCGTCGCACCAAACTTGACGACAACGACGTAGATTCTCCTGGACCGAGGGGACGGCCAATTCCTCTTCCTGCTCGGGGAACAGAGGTGGTTGATATCCCAACGAAGCCTCGAAAGGGGACAGGCCGGTAGCAGAGGTGGTAAGGGAATTGTGGGCGTACTCGATCCAGGGAAGATGTTTAGCCCATGACGACGGGTGCTGTGCCACCATGCAGCGGAGAGACGCTTCCAGGTCCTGGTTAGCTCTTTCAGTCTGGCCGTTAGTTTGTGGATGGAATCCTGAGGAGAGACTCACAGTTGCACCAAGAGCAGAACAGAAGTCTTTCCAGACATGAGAAATAAACTGTGGGCCTCTGTCAGAAACAATGTCCACAGGTTTTCCATGGGGACGGAATACATGTAGGACCAAGAGGTCCGCTGCCTCACTGGCAGTCGGTAATTTCGGTAATGCTACATAGTGAGCAGATTTAGAGAATCTGTCCACAATAGTGAGTATTGTATCATTACCGTCGGACACAGGGAGACCAGTGACAAAATCCAGGGCTATGTGGGACCAGGGACGACTAGGAACCGGCAGAGGGTGAAGCAGACCCGAGGGAGACTGGTGGGATGCTTTACCATGGGCACAGATGGTACAGGCTGCCATGAAAGCCTGGACATCAGCTTCTGCAGATGGCCACCAGAAGTGTCTTTTTAGCAACGTAAGGGTACGTTGCCTCCCTGGATGGCAGGCGAAGCGTGAGGAATGGACCCACTGCAACACTTCAGACCGCACGGACACAGGAACATAGAGCCGACCAGATGGCCCATCAGCTGGTCCCGGGTCAGATTCTTGAGCCGTCTTAACCAGAGATTCGATCTCCCAACGAACTGCAGCCACAACGCAGGTAGAGGGCAGGATGGACTCTGGTTCACTGGACTCTTCAGAGACGGAGAACTGGCGGGACAAAGCATCGGGTTTTACATTGCGAGAACCAGGACGGTAAGTAAGGGTAAAGTTAAACCTGCTGAAGAAGATAGACCATCTGGCTTGGCGGGAGTTGAGTCTCTTAGCAGACTGGATGAAGGCCAGATTCTTGTGGTCGGTCCACACCACAAAGGGCTGCTCCGTCCCATCCAGCCAATGTCTCCATTCCTCGAGTGCAAGCTTGACGGCCAGCAACTCACGGTTTCCCACGTCGTAGTGTCTCTCTGCAGGCGACAACTTTTTGGAAAAAAAAAGCACAGGGGTGGAGTTTGTGGTCTGTGAGGGAGCGTTGGGACAGAACCGCTCCAACACCAGAGTCTGAGGCATCCACTTCCACAACAAAAGGCAAAGTAGGATCTGGGTGAATGAGCACAGGGGAGGTGGAAAACAGATGTTTCAGGGTACACATGGCTGTATCGGCCTCAGGTGACCACACAAACGGAACTTTAGGGGAAGTGAGTTTGGTGAGGGGAGCTACCACCCTACTAAAGCCCCGGACGAATCTCCTGTAGAAATTAGCAAAACCCAGGAAACGTTGCAGCTGTTTGCGAGTCTGGGGAACGGGCCATTCAGTTACTGCCTTTATCTTTTCGGGGTCGGCCGACACTTGTCCTTTCTCTATGATGAACCCAAGGAAGGGAACTGACTCACAGTGGAATTCACACTTCTCAGCTTTAACAAAAAGTTTGTTTTCCAACAAACGTTGCAGGACGAGACGGACGTGTGAGACATGTTCTTCGAGGGACTTAGAGAAAATTAGAATATCGTCTAGATAGACGAAAACGAAACGATTTAACACATCTCTTAAAACATCATTAACCATAGCTTGGAATACTGCTGGTGCATTAGTGAGTCCAAAAGGCATTACCAGGTATTCAAAGTGTCCAAGTGGTGTATTGAAGGCGGTTTTCCACTCATCTCCATCCCGAATCCTGATGAGATGATAGGCATTGCGCAGGTCCAGTTTGGAGAAGACTGTGGCACCCTAGAGTGGTTCAAAAGCAGAATTGATTAGTGGTAAAGGGTATTTATTCTTCACCAGGATGTTGTTCAGTCCGCAAAAATCAATACAAGGGCGTAGAGTCTTATCCTTTTTGTCCACAGAGAAGAACCCAGCTCCCACCGGAGAAGATGATGGGCAAATGATACCTGCAGCCAGGGACTCTCCAATGTATTTTTCCGTGGCCTCTCTCTCGGGTCTGGACAAGTTGTAGAGTCTGCTAGTAGGCAAGGGGGCTCCTGGAAACAGCTCAATAGCGCAGTCATAAGGTCTATGGGGAGGAAGGGATAATGCTTTCTCCTTATTAAATACCTCCGCTAGGTCCAGATATTCTTTGGGGACTGATGACAGGTTGGGTAGTTTCTCTGTTGCCATTGGGGTTGTCACATTGGGAGGGATAGCAGAACCGAGACAAGTAGAGTGACAAAAACTGCTCCAACTGCTGATAGTTTTGTGTTGCCAGTCTATGTGGGGATTATGTAAACTGAGCCATGGAAAACCGAGAATGAGAGGGGAAGAGGAAGCTGACACTACTCTGAAGGTGATCTCCTCACGATGGTTACCGGAGAGAACGAGAGTAACTGGGATGGTTTGTTGTGTAACATTGGCTAGAAACTGACCGTCTACGGTCGTGACATTGATAGGAACTGGGAGTGATTCGAGGGGAATGTCTGCCTGTTTGGCCAGATTAACGTCAATGAAGTTATCCTCAGCCCCCGAGTCAATAAGAGCGGATAACGGTAGTGACAGAGTGCCCAATTGGAGAGTTGCAGGGAGTGACATACGAGGGGATGTGGGTGTAATTACAGGGCTGGGGCTCACTAGTGTACCCACTCTTACTAGCGAGCCACCTCTTTTGGGCGTACTGGACAGTTAGCGAGGAAGTGGGAGGTGTTACCGCAGTACAGGCACTCACCTGCCTGTCGACGGCGTAAACGTTCAGCCGGGGAAAGCCGAGCCCAGCCCAAGTGCATGGGTTCCTCTTCGTCTCTTGTTGCGGAAACTGGTGCGACCGAGAGCTCCCCACGGGGGGACAATGAACTGGGTCCGGGTGTCCTGGAAGTCCGAGTTGGGGCTGGTGCGAGTCCGCTCTTCTCCCGTATCCTGTTGTCAATCTTAATAGCCAAGGATACAAGACCGTACAAGTTACTGGTTTCATCGTGAAGAGCTAGCTCATCTTTTACCGAGTGATTTAAGCCATGTACAAAAACTCCCTGTAGTGCCTCATCATTCCATTTGGAATCCGCTGCATAAATCCAAAAATCAATTGAGTACTCAGCCACACTCCGTGTACCCTGTCTGAGCTCCAACAATCTCTTGGAAGCAGTACCGACATGATCTGGGTGGTCAAAAACATTGCTCAAACGTTTGGAAAAATCAGAAAAGGTTAGCCCGGAGAGATTTTGATGAGTATACATAGCTTCGGCCCAAATTAGTGCCTTGTCCCTGAGCAACCCAAGTGCATAGTGTACCTTTGATGATTCTGAGGCAAAAGACAGTGGCTTCTGGTGAAAAATGAGTCCGCATTGAAGCAGGAAACCTCGACACTTGTTCAAGTCCCCAGAGAACGGCTCTGGAGGAGTCACAGGGGGTTCCCGGGTGACTGGCGCAGGAATCATGGCTGGAGAAGCAGACTGAGAGGGAGGAGGTGGAGCACTAGGTAAACTAGGGAGAGACAGAACAGCAAGTTGAGATGACAGCTGAGTGACTTGACTGTATAATTGTTGGTTTGTCTCCAGTAATTTGTTAATCAACTGGTCGTGTTGGCCTAACAGAGCTCCTTGATTTTTCACAGCTCGAAAAATGCTGTGAATTCTCTGCAGGGTCCATGGCCAGTTCGTTCTGTTAGGGAACTTGTCTGACCCAGAACGCAGAGAAATCACACAGACAACGTAAGCAGTTTAAAAAGGTTTAATGTAGCAGAGTGTACTCAGAGAATCACTGTAGGTAGTGTCAGGGTGGTGAAACTCCTGGCTGGTCTGAGGCTTGTGGCAAGCCGACAGGGAAGAATCCAGGTCTTTATGGGACACGAGGGGAACAGGCAGAGACGAGAACATGGAGGGTTTCCCAAGTTGGAGACAGAGGCTGGATGGTGGGGCTTGAAGCAGGCAGGCAAAGCAGAGGAGGCAGCTGGAGAGAGACACAGGGTTAGTAGGAGCTCAGGGAACAGAGACAAAACCGGAGTAAAAGGCAAAACGGATTATACTGGATTTAGACTGAGAGCCAAGTTACCACATGGGTTGTAGATAACGAACTGGCGCCGACAAGGTGATCAGCCCGGGTTTAAGTATTGCAGGAGTGGATCATGAAGATGAGCTGCAGCTGTGAAAACCGGCAATGCAGCGTTGGATCGGCCACGCCCTTTGACCTACTTCCCTCTGGACACTACTCCAGCACTCCAGGTGGAAAAACACAGAACACAGACAAATGGGGAAAACAAAACCACCCAACTCAGGGTGGAGAGAGAGCAACCCATAACACCACTCAGTCAAAATAAACCTATTTAATTGGTCATAAAAAGGGAATTTTTAAAAGGGTTTCATTACTTGTCTTTTCATCGAGTGTACCCTTTACATTTCTGAAATTCGTACTATTACAAATGAGGTAACAGTTTGTTTAGATACCACACCCGTGCTTTACCTCTTGAGCAATGTCTTGCTATTGTGTGTGCTTTTTCTTCTGTCAATTTGTGTGTGTATGCTACCAGACTGGGAGGCTCGTATCGACAGCCACGGTCGGATCTTTTACGTGGACCACGTGAACAGAACCACAACTTGGCAGCGTCCCACTGCTCCCCCTGCCCCGCAGACTCTCCAGAGGTCCAACTCCATACAGCAGATGGAACAGCTGAACCGTAGGTCAGAAAACACAGACACACACAGATACTGTGGTCAGCCTCAATGTTTAAAGTGGACATATTATGCAAATAATGAGGTAAACGTATTTTAGACCCCATAAGTCCCCGAGCTAAAACGTTCAGATTTCCAACTGTTCTGAGTGCTCCGGTTTCAACAGTTTTTCCTACTCTCAGCTGAGTGTTACGCAACACTTAGCTGGCCTTCTCCGGGCCTTCTATGATTGGTCATTTGCTCCAGGTGGGCAGGACTGGTGTTTTTTTTTTGTTTAATTCTCCCCAATTCCGGGTCACATTACTCCTGAAACATTTTCAGTTATGCAGTATTTGGTTTAAAAGCCTTAATCTGTGGTTTTTGAATGTAGAAAGTGCCGCTATACTCTTATTAGTGCTCACTGTTAAATATAGTAGCTACATGCTAACGGCAGTAAACAATGTCATCTTGGCTGCCAATGTTGTTAATTTCTCCCCATTTTCAGGTCACATTACTGCTGAAACATGTCCGATTGGATAGTACTTGGTTCAGAAGCTTTTATCTGCGTTTTTTGACGGTAGAAAGGGCTGCTTCGTTCCATTACAATCTAACTAATTAAGTAGCTGCATGCTAACACCAGATAGCTGTAATCTTGGCGGCCAATGCTTGTCATTTCTCTCCATTTTTGGTTTGGTAACCTTTATTTGTGACTTTTCACGGTACAAATGTGGTGGAAGTTTTCCTTGAAGCAGCAGCGTTAGTGATATTCATGATAAAATCAAAACGAATAATGACCGTTTCAGAATTAATCCAAAGTTTGGTCTTTGAGTATTTATTTACATTTGCAAATGGAGAAAACTGTTTCAAAGGTAAACATCCAAACATCATATAGTGAAGACCTCTGTTAAGCCACCCCTCTAAATGTGTCTTTTAGCATGGCCATAGTTGAAGAGAGGACATCATTAACAGTCACACCATTGTCTCACCTTCCCCTCTGCTCTCTGTTCTTAACATTAGCCTAAACAACACTTTTATCTCAGGAGACAGAAACCTACGTAGTTCTCACTGTTGTAAACAGTCATCGGCCTTCTCCACTTCTATGTAAGCAAAAAGTCAACAATGTGAGGAGCTTCAAGCTAGTAAAACTAAATAACTCTCTAGGCTATAGTTCACGGTTGCCAACTATTTCACTTGGAGTCTTTTGAATCTACACATGAAGAAGCTAAATCTTGTGGCGTTATAACACAATCTTTAAACAAATGGTTAATATCATTAAACAAATGGTTAAAATAAAATTTGCCACCACAGTTCACCCTTTTGATTACAAAATAATCACAAAAATAAATTTTACTTTTAAAGATTCAACCCTATGGATATTCATTTCTATTTCTTACCTGTTAAATGGAAAGGTATGAAAAAAACCTCTTTTAAATAGTAGCGAGCGTTCACGTAAAAAAAAAATAATCAGTCTCACACAGTATCAGAGACGGTGTCCAAACATTATTATCATATTCAGAAAGACGGAATACGTCAGAAGGCTCAATCATTTTTACCATAAGAATGAAGAACTCTTTTTCTTGATCATTTTCAAAAAAACTAATCCGAAGACCAAACATAATCTGCTAAAAACCCTAGACCTGAATGTCACTGGTTAATGTCACATTAGACTACTGCCTTATAATTTGTGTAAAGAATGTGTTATGTATTTAAACATTAAAATAGTCTGGTGTGAAGTGTGAACATTTACTAATTTCATATCTACCCATACGGCAAAGTCAAATTTTCCATAAAGCTGATAATTAAATTATCCAATGCCATCAAATGCTTCCCCCCTTTGGTTATTTTAATATAAATCAATTGAAACACGCTCAGTGCAATTATCAAAGCTCTCACAGAGTGAAAGTTGAGAAGATTCTTGTTCTCTACAATTGTGAAGTATATTCTGCTGTCACTGTCAGAGAATGTGCTGTGGTTGTCAGAGAAGAGATCAGTATCACTGCTGTCTTCTGAAATGATTTTAAACAGCAGGCTACAATACCAATATGTAGCTTCTGGTTTTTCCTCCTTGGAAAAACTTCTTGTTTTTCTCCTCTCTCAATGTGTTGCAAACAGTGAGAAAAAACTCCAGTTTTCCGCAAATGATTTCAGAGATAGCACAGAAACGCCGTAGGTGACTCAGCAGAAGATCTGCTCGTCTCATGTTACAGGTTGTAGAAAAACCTGTCCTCTTCTCCTCCGGAACCTTTTGTAGTGATGCGTGTATCCAGGTGACTCTCCCTGGAACCTTTCACTGCCCTGTGTCACTGGAACGATCGCGATGGTCTCTTTCACCGTCTATCTGCCAATCCTTCCTCCTGAAGTTGTTATCACCACGGAATCCCCAGGCTTGACACCTGGATTCTCATGGCCAAAAGAGCAGAAGAAAATTCTCACGCAATAACCTACCCTAACCTATCATTTCCCTTATACTGCCGTGGAAGAAATAGGTGTTTTTTATTATGGGCCTCTCCCTACCTATGTATAAATAAAGAAAAAAAATCTTTAGAGCAAAATTCTTTGGAGCAAATCGGAACCAATAAAACAAAAACAATTACTATTACTATTGCACCCCCTTACACTACTGTGTCAATCAGGGGGTAGATGATCCTTTTGTTTACAGTTGAACTATCAATTTTGTCAATTTAGTTCTCAGCTAAGCAGATTTTTTCTTTAAATGTACAGTTGTTAACTATTCTAGCACTTTGGTTATTCACGGTCTTTTAAACTGGAGCTACAGTGATGTCACAACAAGTGTTTCAAACGTCTTTAGAAAAATCAACCTAATCTTTTTTTTTTTATTTAACACTTTTTATTTCCCTTGCTACTTTTCCCTTATTCTTTATTAAACCCCTTATTTATCATTGCTATACTATATCCCTCCTATTTGAGACATGACAAAGCTCATGACTCAAAAGCAATATAAATAATCTGTTTAATATTCTAATCCTTAACATTGTTCTAGGTTTTACAGCAAATCCTGTTTATCAGTAACCAAAGTTCAATGAATAATTTTTTTAGGGGAATTTTCACCTCAGTAAAGTTTTCAACGTCAACATCAACTAATGTAGTTAAAACAATTTGTGATATAGCAACTCAAAAACTCATTAGAGTACGACATGTAACGTACTGCTTTTAGGATTAAATCTCATTTAAACCTTCATTTATTCAATATCACCATTAAACTAAGACGAATTACCCAAAATACATTGTTTATGTCATTTTTTATCTCCAGTTTACAAACCAAAGTAACACTAATTACTATCTGCTAGTTCCGAGAATCATTACAAATTAAAGTTTTTAGCCTTCTAAAGCACACCTAATCGCGTGTACTTTGAACATCTATTTATCCAAATCGTTACCTGTTACGGGAAACATATCACATATTTTTTCTTTAAACCAAAATTTCACTTGTACTACTGTACTACTCATGTTTGGTTTTAGCTTGTGCCTTATCTGTGTGGTGTGTGTGTGTGTCTCCTCCTCTGGCTGTCCTCTGTCAAAGAAAGAAGGATCTCTCCAGGGTACATATAAACACACTGTTATTCTTTATGTAATTTATGGCATCATTAATTATCAACTCAATGTATTTCTGAAAGGTGTGTCAAGGTGTACAGCTTACCATCACCCAGAACTATAAAACAATATTTACTGTCTTTTCTACTGGAACACTGAGAAAAGAAAAATGTTATACGAAACAACAGAGAATCAAAACATTTAACATTCCCTGCAGAATGTTATGTTTAGCTGTGGGAAACATTAGGTGGTCGAGCATAGACCCACTGCATTTACTGCTTGAAGGTCCTGAATGAAACAAAATAAAAATGATTCTTCTTATTTATGTTACTTGAGAGAATAAGTGTACGTGTTGGAGAATCTAAACATGGAACTATAAACCCCATCCGTCAATAAAGAGTTAAAAACTTCTGTCGATTACTTCCTGTTTTAGCGTGTACTGATGTATTCTGGGGCCTGTAGTCCGAACGCAGCTTGATGACTACAGGTTGACAATTTGTCTATCAATCCACGTCACATTTGTGTGTTTTGCCCAGAGATAACGCTGTACCTGAGACAAAAGGTGGTGAAACATCAGTAGATAAAATGTCGTTTTTACCGTGTGAATATGCATCTATTGTAGTCACAGGTTCACTGAATATGTAAAACACTGTGAATACAAGGCCTACGCTGTCGTATAGGTTTTCTATATTCTCCTGTCGATGGAGACAAATAAAAACATTATCAGTAATGTCAGTCCAGTCAGTCAATTTTTACAAATAGTCACAAGGTGTCCTGGGTCTGTCTCCTCTTCTGTTGGAGACAAAGAAACATGAATGTGAGCTTTTGAGTTAGAATTTCTGAAAAACTAATAGTTTATCAGTCGAGGTGACAGCCACTGGACATGCGTATATGCCAGTAGACAAAAGAAAACTCATACTCGTCCTTTGATTTGTTAAAAAAAAACTTTTCAACGTAGTCTTCATCAGGGTCAAAAGGTGACAAAAGGAATGCATGTAATATTTGTGATTCCTTAAACTTAACTACAGGTGTCCCAATTTGTTACCGTAATCAGGAGATTAACAGACTGACATGGTACGTGTTACGTTAAAATTTGTAAACAAATACGTACTTTTAGGCTGCAACAAAAATATGTCAGCCAAAGAGTGATTTTTATCAAACCGCACAACTTTAAAGCCAGTGGGCAAAAGAATAAACATTCCTAAGACCCGTGGGTGAAAGAATGTCTTCAATTTCAAATAGACATTTTCAAATGCAATCTGCATAACAAATTTACAGGACACTCAGATGGAAGGGAGAAAGAAACAATGAACATTTTCCTTTCTTATCTAGTTCAGGATCCTAAGGATCTGAATATACTCAAATCATAAGAATGGTGAACTTCTCTGAGATAACCATTCTTCTAACCATTTCTCTAAGGGAAAAAAAAAACCCTAGTTTACCAGAGAGCTTCTGATATGAAGAACAAAACTTAACCAAACCCAAATTGTTGCTCCCGAATCAACTAAAAATCCAATTTTCTTCCCTTGTATAATTAACATCATGGTAGGCAATTTGTATACACACCAGACAAACACATTGAATACTTGGTCTATCATGTGGGGAGTGTTTGTAGCGTGCAAAAAGCATGTCTTCATTGCAAGCATGTGTATTTACGTGTATGTATGTATGAACAGTTTTTAGGGATCTGGAAGTCCCAGCATCGGGGAAGACTACAGAGACAGTTTCATATTTACGAACGCTTCAATAGCTTTGGCAGCAAAAGTCTTACAGTGACATCAGGAACGTGTACAGACATTCTAGGTGACCGGCTCAAGTAAAAATCTAATTGTTAACACTAAACTGAACAAGCTGCTATTCTGTTCGTTTTACATGAAAACAGCACTGCACCAAAAAACTTTTCATGAGGGATAAAAAGCAGATGCAGCCTTGAGTGATGTATTGGTTGTCAGGTTTCATGCAGTCAGAGGCAGGGCTGATTACAGACGCCGCCTTAGTGAGGTCATTTTAGCCACACTGTAATTAACGTGGTTACGTCAGTTGAACATTAGGAGAAATTCTCAATCCGTCAGGTGTTGAGGTTAAACCAATGTTAAAAGTGCACATTAAATCACTACCTAAACCAAATAAGTGGAACCTTCATACACCAAGAATTGTTTTTCCCATGTACAGGAGAGAGGAACAGAGAATTGTTCTCTTAATGTTTGATCTGTAACCCTAATTGACCAAATAGAATGACCAAATAATCTTCAGTGTCAAATCTATAGCTCTAATAATCAAATTATGTGAGTGGAACCCCTTTAACTTTACACTCAGTAGTAGGCATCTTCTTCTAGGTTTCAGAAGATAAGTAAGGGTTAATGGTTTAACTGAATAGATTATTTTTCAGAACTTTCTAACCTATCAATTGTCCCTAATAGCAAAAACAAAAACAGTGTATCAGTGCAAAGCATTTCTTCATTGCATGAAGCAAGTGTGTGTGTGTGGTAGCACTACCTTCCCCAGCTTTTGGACTTAGTCAAACAGAGGGACAAGTGTTGTTCTTTGTCGGAGGTGTTTTTTGCTTTTTCTTTGGGCATTTACATACCCAATGTCCAAAGTCCTTGCAGTACAAACACTGGTCTCGGTTGTAGGGCTCACCATTTTGCCCACGGTACCCGCCTCGGCCTCTCTCTGGCTCGACCACGTCCTTTGTGTGAGCAGCCTTTTTTTTCTTCGGGTCCGGGCTCTATATGTTGCCCACCAGCCTGTTGTAACATGCAGACAAACGCTTCAAACATGGTTTTCTCACGTACTCGTTGGTCTTTCCACCCGATGCAGGTGTGACTGATGCTGTTGGTCCTGTCCGATTGTTGAGTCCATGTCCTCTTCGTCCCTCCGTTTCTCCAGCTTGTCTTCCTGATTTTTAGAGAAAGCTCAGAAATAGGCTTTGGTTAGAACTGATGAGGTTATTGGTGCATGTGTGTTTGCATTCTTTCCCTAGATCACTGTTTTCTTAAAACATTCTTTGTTTTTCCTGTAGGCTACTCAGTAGCTTTAAATCCTGTGTCTTAATTATTGATTTTCCCATTAATTTTCTTTCTACTTCTTCTAAAATCTTGCTTTAACATTCTCAGTGTCTTTGTACACAAAGATCCGTTTCTCACCAGTTATGACAGACATCGCACACATTCCGGTCCATATTCATGAGTCATTTCACCCACTGTGGGTCCAGTTGCATCACTGGAACGGGAAATTTCGTTTCCCATAATTGATTCTTGGACTTTATAGTATACTATGTCTTGGTCGATGTGATCGTCACCACACCGCAAGGTTATTTGTTCGGGAAACTTGCGTGAAAACCCGTGTACAGCCCTGCGGACAAAATCAACTTAATAGTCAAATAACTCAACCTATTTAGTATGTTTTGCCTTGTTGCAGTCTGTCTCTAAATAATCAAGAGGCTCTCTTAGAGTAACGTTACAACCCAGACCGTCCTGCAGGTTGTCCTTAAAAGGTCCAGAACTCGTTTAGAGTTTAGACTATTTGTTTTTTGCTCTGGAAACTTGTATGAAAAACCCGGTGCGACCCTGCAGTCAAAAATCTCTTAAATAGTTAACTATTTTTTGTTTTGTTTTACTCTGCAGTCCGCCTCTTTAATCAAGAAACGTGCTATCAGTTTCGTAGATTAATTCTTTAGGCCTTGCCTACTGTTCTGCCAGTTCTCTTACTGGTCTTGTCCGTCAATCAATTGTCTTATCACCATATGAGAATTCAATCATAAATATGTCCGCCAAAAGATGTCATTCATAACCTCAGTTATATCTTTGTCCTAGCTAATGACCCAAAAAAAATACCCAGTTACTCACTTCCCAAAAGTCAGAATTAGTTTCATTTATTCTCTTTAGTTAAGAGAATGATTTCGCCAATTATTCATTACTTAATTCGTTTAGCAACGGTTGCTTGTTTAGAATGTTTTGAACAAACCTTGAATTCACAATCCAATTGTAATTAATCAATTTTATCTTACCGTGCTGCTTGAAATCTCGTCCTGTTCGTTTTTAACGGAGTGGAAAACAGTTAAGAGCGCTCCGCGGTCCTAACCCTCTTCTCTCTGAAAAACCTTTTTAAGGTTAGAGGTATGAGGCAGGTGATTTTTGATCCCTGGATAGCCAACCATCAGCGACCCAACGGAGCTCTTTTTCTCTGTTAACTCAACCGTCCTGCTAGACAACGCCAAATTGTGGTGGAAGTTTTCCTTGAAGCAGCAGCGTTAGTGATATTCATGATAAAATCAAAACGAATAACGACCGTTTCAGAATTAAACCAAAGTTTGGTCTTTGAGTATTTATTTACATTTGCAAATGGAGAAAACAGTTTCAAAGGTACACGCAGCACAACTGAAAATGTCTTTCTAACCTAAAATCTAAACATCCAAACATCATATAGTGAAGACCTCTGTTAAGCCACCCCTCTAAAGGTGTCTTTTAGCATGGCCATAGTTGAAGAGAGGACATCATTAACAGTCACACCATTGTCTCACCTTCCCCTCTGCTCTCTGTTCTTAACATTAGCCTAAACAACACTTTTATCTCAGGAGACAGAAACCTACGTAGTTCTCACTGTTGTAAACAGTCATCGGCCTTCTCCACTTCTATTTAAGCAAAAAGTCAACAATGTGAGGAGCTTCAAGCTAGTAAAACTAAATAACTCTCTAGGCTATAGTTCACGGTTGCCAACTATTTCACTTGGAGTCTTTTGAATCTACACATGAAGAAGCTAAATCTTGTGGCGTTATAAAACAATCTTTAAACAAATGGTTAATATCATTAAACAAATGGTTAAAATAAAATTTGCCACCACACAAAGTCCTGCTATATACTCCGTTGCAGTAGCTCTAGCAGCTACTAGTGAAACAAAGCTGGAGCGAGCGCAGCGGAGATTCCAGGAAACATGCTGGCAAATCAGAGCAGACTGGGTTTCCTCTGGAGTGGGGCTTAAAGAGACAGGCGCTCCAGCATACAGCTCAGCTCATACAGAGGGTGAATACAGGTGCAGCAGCCATGGGCAGTATGGGCAGAACATTAAAGCATGTAAACAAGTCCTAGTATAAACACAAAATACAAGTATGAACCTAAAAATGCCATACATCCCCTTTAAATACAAACAGCAAAGTTACATAAAATCGAATCTTCCACTTTTGTAATTATTTGATTACTTTAACTATCATCATAGTAATTAACACAAACATACACACTTTTCCAGATATCAGAGTATACGGAGGACGATAACCAATGACTGCAGACCAGAGGAGCAGCCAGCCAATGAACTGCTGGCTGATGAGACTGACATGCACCCTTCCATCCCAGGTAATTCTCTCACTGCACTGCAGTCTATAAAGCATGTCCAGGAGATCAGATTTTTTTTTTTTCAGACCCTGTGTGTGTGTGTGTGTGTGTGTGTGTGTGTGTGTGTGTGTGTGTTGTGTGTGTGTTGTGTGTGTGTGTGTGTGTGTGTGTGTGTGTGTGTGTGTTGCAGAGCTCCGTAGAGACAACAGTGTGGCTCAGTCCAGTTCCAGGTCTCGCCTAACCCTGCTGCTTCAGTCCACCAGCGTGAAGTTCCTCACCAGCCCTGACTTCTTCACTGTGCTGCATTCCAACCCTGTATGGACACTTGTTTTCTTCTCTTCTTTCTTTCAACCAATCAATTTCTATTTCCCCTACCTCCTTCTTAAAGGCCATACTCTGCTCTTTGTTTCAGGAAATTGCAAGGCATTTTCTTCAACTTCTGTTGACCACACACTCATTAAGGGACTGTACTAAAATTTTTTGGGAAAGCCCTTTTTCTTTTCTGATCCCAGACTTGTATATTTTTCAAGGTGCAATGTGTAATATATTTACTCTATTTAATCAAAAAATGACAACAATGTGTCATCAGATATTAAGGAAACATGCTGAGTTAAAATACTATGTTTACTGACAACAATTGTCAGAAATAATTATTTATTATTTTCTGACAGTATTTTCTCCTTTTGAAATTTCCGTTCCGTGATGGGATGTCTGTTTGTGCCTGTGTGTTGGTATCGGTTGGTATCAACTGCCTATTTGGAAGCCGGGCCGGATTGCCAGATATATCTGTAAAAACGCAAACTCAGCGCGCTAGCTGTAGTACGGCCATGTAAGCAGGAAACAAACAAACAGGATCTTCTACCTGCCCTAAAAAAACACTTTCTCTAGAGTTGACTAATTTCCTCCTAAACAGGTAAGCGTTGAGCTTCATTCATTTATATCACTGCTCTGTCTCTCGCATTAAATTTTATAGTGTACTCGAGTTAGTTACTAGCAAAAAAAATGCAGACACAGCTGGTGAAGTGATCCTGACTGGTGCTAACGCCACCATGCTAATACACGCTAACTGCCAATGTAGGATCCATGACGCGTTATTATGGAACCCACGCAACTTCTAGCCAAGACCACACTACTATTGGCCAGGCGTCCTATCCCCTGACCAATCGGCAATCCTAACCTTAACCAGTCAAGGTCAATGCCTAACCCCAACCAATCGAGCTGCTTCGTAGGGCGGGACTTGCCTTCATGTTACGTAGGATCCATAATAACGCATCCATGACATATGCCAGAAACCGCAAGTTTGACTTCCTCACAATGGAAACATGCAATTTAACTTTGGCAAAACACCCCGTAGCCTGAATTGTTGGATTAGGACAACGTGTTCCCTACAGGCAGACGTATATAAAATACTAGAGACCCATACTTGAGTAAAAGTACAAGTGCTCTATCAAAAAAGTGACTTGAGTAGAAGTTGAAGTGCTCTTTAAGCACAACACTTAAGTAGAAGTACTAAAGTATTCAACATTTTTTGTCCTTAAGTATTGCAAGTAGTTATTTTAAAATCTATTACTCAAGTACTGAAAGTAAAAGTACAAGTATTGCGTTATTTAGTTATTAAAGAAAGCAGTCAAAAGTTTGAATATCATATTGTTTATATTATTTCAAATGTTTAGCCTAAGGCTGTAGCCAAAGGAATTAACAAATATTAAATATATAAAAAATAACAAATATTAACAAATACTGAAATAAAAAAGTACAATTATCACACTGTGCAAGTAAAATGAACATCCTCTCCAGCACAGTAATGATTAAAGCCCCCAAAAAAGTATCACACACTAGCTAGTAAAATGTGTGATGTACAGGAAAGTTAGGAAGCTAGCAACACACAAACTAACAGCTTCACATCACAGGGTCAAACGGTTAACATTCAGTACTCACTGCAGACTGAAACAAGGAATAGCTTAATCTGCTGCAACAATGGTTAAATAGAAATAGTACAAACTTACATCGTCTCTGACTTCTGAACGGGCAACCATAGCGAAAAGAAACACGACGCGATCTCAGGAATTTAATAATAATTAGCGTACGTAACTAACGTACACACACTGTAATCTACACAGCACACAACAGTAGTGAGTAACTATGCAGCACATAAAAAATCTATCGGAGTAAAAGTATTTCATTCATTGAAAATATGTACTCAAGTAAAAGTGGAAGTAGGAGAAAAAAATAATACTCCAGTAGAGTACAGATACAGCCTTTTAGTACTTAAGTACAATAGTGAAGTAGTTCTACTTCGTTTTCAGCTCTGCCTACAGGTCGCTTTGCAATGTATGTAACGCTACGTTATGTTATTGTGGCTAACGTTACCATTGCCAGCTTCAAGGTTTTGATATGTTAGACAGTAATATGATTCCCACTTTCATACAAACTGGCATGCAACCATATTGTGTAACGTACTGACTGTACAGTGTATAGACAAGCTGTATAATGGGTCTGGAAGTAGTAGTACCGATAATCACCCCCCTGCCGAAATTGTTCCCCTTCTGTTCAGCGGGCGCAGCCGACAAACAGTGACTGTGCCCTGGGTACAGACGACCGTGAGATCACAGTCCTTTAAGCGGCTGTTGCAGTGACGTTAAGCCAAGAAAAGGTGTCTGTCAGTCCGTCACAAAACTCTGCAAGGTCGCGTTTTTTCGCACTGCTTGCTCTTGAGGGAATTACTGTAATTGTTTAAGTCAAGTCACCTTTAAGTCATGTGAGATTTGTTGTAAAAAACAACAAAATCAAATAGCTACGTAAAAAAATGTTGTGCACCACCATAAGATGTGTATTGCCAAATGCAGAGGAATTAATCAATAATTTCACTGTATCATGTTTTTAAGCTTTTTGTACTAATGGGCAGTGGCTCCGGGAGCCGTAATCCTGTATGCCCCATGGAATAAGGGTACTTTTTTTGTAGCTGTCCTTGCAGGGTCAGTAACAGTAATCCAGGGTTCTCTCTCCTCTGGTGCAATGTGCTGCCGAATGTCAGGTCTGACTCTCTTCAGGTTAGCACTGTTAAAATCCCCGTCTACGATAACGGATGTTATCCTGATGTTCAGCCTGGTGGTTAAAGGATCATGCCGACTTATTGGCACTTAAAGGGGTGATAGAATGCAAAACCGATTTTACCTTGTCATAGTTAAAAAATGACAGTTTGGTGGGTAAATAGGACATACATAGAACCTCAAAATCCCAATGACACCTATTTCCTCTGCAAATCTCACAATTTGAAGCTGCCTCTGAAAACGGGCAAATCCCAACAAGCCGCGTAGTTGACGTCAACTCGGTGGCTCCTCCTCATTTGGCTCTAGTCTCTCTCTTTGTCACGCCCCAACATTTACATAGGCTACACAACTGACCTGAGATCAGGTAGTCTTCTGAATCTAGGTCGCGCAGATCTCTGCTATTCCATTACAAAATTCACTTCTGAAACTTTTTTATGCGAGAAATCAACTATGTAAAGCTCAAATATCGGCTCTTTTACGAAAATGTATGGCTAATTGCAAATTTTGTCCGACTGTGTGTCGGAGTTCAGCGGCCGGTGCTACCTGGGTTGCTACATCGCCGCCCTGCCTGTCAGACACCGGCCTGCTGTGAGCTAGATTGAGCTCCGTCACGGCTGGCACTCCGCGGTGCTCTATACCCACACAAACTCAAACTTTTTGGGTGACTGGACTACCAAACGTTGCTGCCCTGACAGAGCTCCAGGGCCTGCAGCTCCCTCCCCTCTTCCTGCTAAATGGCCGGTGTGTGACTGAGAGCACGGTCAGCAAGCTTGTTACGCCCGAAATCTCTTACCGCAGGTTCCAGTTAATCTTACAATGGATATGTGTGTTGAGTTATTTAAACACAATCGGGGAAATAAACGCCTCTTGTCCGCAAGTCTCATTGATAGAGCCCGCGGTGAGCTGGAGTCCATC
The DNA here is from genome assembly GCF_004354835.1 of Perca flavescens. Taxonomy (NCBI): domain Eukaryota; kingdom Metazoa; phylum Chordata; class Actinopteri; order Perciformes; family Percidae; genus Perca; species Perca flavescens. Next base: position 13,784,447 of record NC_041354.1, read on the forward strand.
AATGAGAGCTAGCTAGCCTCCTCCTAACGAGACCTCTGAAATCCACAAAAATGCATTAAATTGAAATCGGACAAGTGTTAGCTAAGCTTTGTAAGACCTTGGGAAACCTGTAATATTAGTGCCGTGACGAAATTCAAACTGTAATTAAAGCTGCGAGCAGCGATGGACGGGACCTCGCGCCTCTGCGCGCGTTGGGGTTACCGGCGGATACCGATCCTTGCGACCATCCATTCGCGCGGCACTCAGACGCCGCAAATCGTCATCAATGAAAAGGGAATTCCCTGCCGAGTTCAATGATACCTCACTCAAGACTAGTCATACTGTTCATTAGCTGTGAAAAAGGGGCGTGCATAAAGCTTAGGGGGCGGGTCAAACCATAACCAATGAAGAAGGAAGTCTCTCCTGAGTTCAGTGATACCTCACACAAGGGTATACCTTAGATGGGTCAGCATTTATGAAAGGGGCGGGGCTTGAACATAGGAGGTGGGCAAAACCATCACCAATGAAGAATGAAATCTCTACTGAGTTCTATGATACCTCACAAAAGGGAATACCTTAAACGGTTCAAATGTTATGAAAGGGGGCGTGGCTTAAGCATAGGGGGCGGGTCAAACCATCACCAATTAAAAAGGAAGTCTGTGCTGAGTTCAATGATACCTCACACAAGGGTCTGAATCAAACGGGTCATTAGTTATAAAAGGGGGCATGGCTAAAGCTTAGGGGGCGGGCCAAACCATCACCAATGAAGAATGAAGTCTCTGCTGAGTTCAATGACACCTCACACAGGACTCTACCTTAAACGGTTCAAATGTTATGAAAGGGGGCGTGGCCTGAGTAAGTGGGCGTGGTCATATTATAGGGGGCGGCTCAGTATCACATGTAGACCACACATTCTAAGTTTCATGTAAATCGGATGATGTTTGTCATATAAGGCAGATTTCCTGATGCCAGCGGGGGGCGCTATGACCAAAAGTCAATTTTGGCCTGTAGATGTCCTCAGGCCTGGACCCTTGTCCATCGTGAGAAATTTCGGGCAGATACGACAACGTACACTCAAGTTACAACAACTTCTTTGTCCATCGCTAAACACTAAAAATGGCCGCCACGCCCACACTGTCCGACGAAAAGTTTATTCTTTTAATAACTTTTCATTGTTAAGGTGTTGGGATGGTACAGACCAAGTTTGAAGTCCATCGGATGAAATCTGTTGGAGGAGTTTGTTAAAGTATAGCACCTTGACTTTTAGGCCTACTTCCTGTTGCCACTAGGGGGCGCTATGACTTTAAGTAAATATCGGCCTTTATTTGTCCTCAGGGTTGGACTCTTATGAATCGTGAAAAGTTTTGAGGTAATCGGACAACGTACACTCGAGTTACACCCACTTCCTGTTTCGGCTGCGAAATGCACAAAATGGCTCAACTCTTGTTCTGTCCATGTGGTGAACGAAGAGGTGATCCGCTGGTTGAGTTGCATGGTCTGATATCTGCATGTCTCAACTTTCTGTCAAACCATGCAAAGTGCAGTACGATCGTTACAGTGCATGGGAATAATAAACCCATTAGATACATTGAAGTTATCAACCTAAACATCAATTTACTTTTAGAAAATTGATATACTGGGTGAAGTACTTTGTACGTTGAACCTACCCGATCAAAAGTATACAGCTTCTCTGATCGGGGAGGGAAGTAACACGAGACTACACGCAGCAGATCTGTAGTACACCATACGGCCAAAGGCTCCATTCTCAACTATTAAACAAGGGTATTCATTTTTGGCAAAAATCATATATAACAATACACTACATTTTTAACTCTTACACTTCACCTTTCTGAGAATATAGTTCCCAGTTTGTATATGGTTAGAAGATGACTTTGTCTCATATGATCTTATTATTTGTACACCCTGTGACTATACAAATCACAACATGTAAATAGGAACATGTTGCCATTATTTTGTCACTTATTCAGGGCAGTAGGCTAGTTGGAACCGTTTACCTCTCTGTGCTAGGCTTAGCTAGCGCTGGGGGCGTCAGACAGAGTTACAACACACACGGAGATGAGAAGGGTATGTATTGACTTGTCTAACTCTGGGGGTTACTGTGAATAAGCTTAAGTCCCAATAAGTCAGCGTGTTCCTTTAAAAGATAAAAGATCTGGAAGAAATGGGTAAAAAATTAGACTGCCTCTGCCCAAAGGTAACAAACAGCACCTTTAAGATACTTAAGAGTTAGCATGCTAACATTTGCTAATTATCACTAAACACAAATTATAATTTGTGAGTCAATTACTAACTCCTCGAACTGAAAAGATTCAGCCCCCGTCCCCACACAATCTTTGACTCATAAAAATGGAAGCCCAAACATAAAAATGGTAAATGGATAGTAATTACATAGCATCACAGTGGGACAACTTCACCTAACAAAACTTTTCACCTTTCTTTGGTCGATTTTTCCTCTCTTCTTTCTGTCTTTTCTCCTTTCTCTCCTTTTCTCTCCTTTTCTCTCCTTTTCTCTCCCTTCCTCTCCTGCTTCTCTTGCATGCCTAGAGTGCCTACCGTATGTTCACCACCAACACGTGTCTGAAGCATATGATCAGTAAGGTTCGTCGGGATGCTCACCACTTTGAGCGCTACCAGCACAACAGGGATCTGGTGGCCTTCCTCAACATGTTCGCCAACATACAGGTGGAGCTGCCGAGAGGCTGGGAGATGAAGCACGACCACACCGGCAAGGTGGGGACTGCATCACTAACAATCAGTGTGTCTCAAAGTTTCATATTCTATTAACCTAGGAAGGTTTTAGGGGTTTTGGATACAGTAGAATGTATTGTTTTCAGTTCAAAACGTTGTAGACTTGTGCAAACACATGCTCAACATTCAACATTTATTTTTGTTAATTATGTATTTATTTATTTATTTAGTTGGAAAAGCTTCTAAATATGATTGTGGGAAAAATACATTTTCTGCCACAAAATATGTTCACGGGCATGAAATATTATGCCATGTTCATTTTTGGGCTTGTAGTGTCATATTCCACAGAATGCATACTGGCACAATATTACCATGTTATTATATTAACATGGTAATATCGTTACCATGTTAATTTGTATAAAGGGTATATTTTGTACATTTAATGCCATACAACGCTGGAAGCAGAGTGGGCCAAAGCAGCTTGGAAGACATTCTCCAGAGCAGTGGGGAGTGGGGAGTGAGGAAGGACAGTAAGACTCAATGGCAGCGGGTCAGCGGACACCAAGTCCGCTGTTGGGCTCATTTTCTGTAATAAATGCAGCATTAAAGCACAGTGGAACCAGCAAGCCAGCCAATCAGCGAAACAACTGGCTAGTTAGTTAAATCCACCATGCCCTCACACCACACCGGTCACAAACAAGCCAAAGAAAGTCATTTATCTGGGGATAGCACTGTGCTTTGTGTGGATGAAGCATTAAGTTGTTAAATTTGACTTACTTATTGGCTGGCTCTCTGTCTCATAACATTACTACTCCACTGCTCGTTTGGCCATTACTGCAAAACCTCACCTCCGCGACTTTCTGCAAGTCGATTAATGAGGAAGTTAATATGGAAGTTAGTCCGTTGCCATGGCAACACTAGACATAAAAATGGCTCCTGCTCTGACCATTCTGCTATCTTGATTTAAATGGGAATGGCCTTTCTATACTTTTTATTTTTTATGGCCACAATACTTAAAGTCCCCCTCCTTCATTGTGATGTTTGAGCTTCCCTTTGCAGAATGATGTACAGTACAGGCCAAAAGTTTGGACACACCTTCTCATTCAATGCGTTTTCTTTATTTTCATGACTATTTACATTGTAGATTCTCACTGAAGGCATCAAAACTATGAATGAACACATATGGAATTTTGTACTTAACAAAAAAGTGTGAAATAACTGAAAACATGTCTTATATTTTAGATTCCTCAAAGTAGCCACCCTTTGCTTTTTTATAGCGCTGCAAACCCTTGGTGTTCTCTCAATGAGCTTCATGAGGTAGTCACCTGAAATGGTTTTCACTTCACAGGTGTGCCTTGTCATGGTTAATTAGTGGAATTTTTTTCCCTTATTAATGGGGTTGTGTTGTGCAGAAGTCAGGTTGATACACAGCCGACAGCCCTATCGGACAACTGTTAGAATTCATATTATGGTAAGAACCAATCAGCTAAGTAAAGAGAAACGAGTGGCCATCATTACTTTAACAAATGAAGGTCAGTCAGTCCGGAAAATTGCGAAAACTTTGAATGTGTCCCCAAGTGCAGTCGCAAAAACCATCCTACAACGAAACTGGCTCACATGAGGACCGCCCCAGGAAAGGAAGACCAAGAGTTACTTCTGCTGCTGAGGATAAGTTCATCCGAGTAACCAGCCTCAGAAATTGCAAGTTAACAGCAGCTCAGATTAGAGACCAGATGAATGCCACACAGAGTTCTAGCAGCAGACACATCTCTAGAACAACTGTTAAGTGGAGACTGCGCAAATCAGGCCTTCATGGTAAAGTAGCTGCTAGGAAACCACTGCTAAGGAGAGGCAACAAGCAGAAGAGATTTGTTTGGGCCGAGAAACACAAGGAATGGACATTAGACCAGTGGAAATCTTTGCTTTGGTCTGATGAGTCCAAATTTGAGATCTTTGGTTCCAACCGCTGTGTCTTTGTGCGACGCAGAAAAGGTGAACGGATGGATTCTACATGCCTGGTTCCCACTGTGAAGCATGGAGGAGGAGGTGTGATGGTGTGGGGGTGCTTTACTGGTGACACTGTTGGGGATTTATTCAAAATTGAAGGCATACTGAACCAGCATGGCTACCACAGCATGCTGCAGCAACATGCCATCCCATCCGGTTTTCCGTTTAGTTGGACCATCATTTATTTTTCAACAGGACAATGACCCCAAACACACCTCCAGGCTGTGTAAGGGCTATTTGACCAAGAAGGAGAGTGATGGAGTGCTGCACCAGATGACCTGGCCTCCACAGTCACCGGACCTGAACCCAATCGAGATGGTTTGGGGTGACCTGGACCGCAGAGTGAAGGCAAAAGGGCCAACAAGTGCTAAGCATCTCTGGGAACTCCTTCAAAAGGAGGAAAACCATTTCAGGTGATTACCTCTTGAAGCTCATCAAGAGAATGCCAAGAGTGTTCAAAGCAGTAATCAGAGCAAAGGGTGGCTACTTTGAAGAAACTAGAATATAAGACATGTTTTCAGTTATTTCACACTTTTTTGTTAAGTACATAATTCCACGTGTTCATTCATAGTTTTGATGCCTTCAGTGAGAATCTACAATGTAAATAGTCATGAAAATAAAGGAAACGCATTGAATGAAAAGGTGTGTCCAAACTTTTGGCCTGTACTATTATGTGCAGAGTCTGTTTCTACCTTTGTCTGCTGGAATGGAAGTTTCTCTGAGCTCACCTTAAATCTCAGTTTAACACCTGGGGCCTTTCTCATTTCCCAAATTTTTACCTCTTCGACTCCTCAATCCTAAATCCTTCGGCTGTGATCCGGAAATCATTCTCAGCGCACCATGTTAAAGGACATCCCAATTCCTAAATTGCACATCGAGGAGCGAGCATCGAGGAGGCTCCTCGGAGGAGTTATAATTGAGGATACACCGATGTATCCTCTGTGGACGTAATTTCACCCGTGGCATGTAAACAAAGGGGCATGACAGAGCGAGAAGAAGAGAGAGAGTGAGAGAAGTTAGTTATATCCGCAGCCCCTGTTGTTAGTCTACCGTTTACTTTAAAGATTAGAGAGGCTGCTTGTAAATGTTTCCAAGCGCGCAGTCACTGCAGCTTATAACGTCAGACATTTAAGTGTAGGCCTAGTTATAAACTTGATAGAGGAAACAGAACTAGACCTTTAGCTTCTGAAATAATCATAATACATTTAAGCTGCTGTTTCTCGAGCGTCTCTCAGTCAGCAGCTCTGCTATGTTCACATTTTAGAGAACGTTCATTATATTTTCATGGTGAAATGGGTATTATTTTACCCATCCGTTATTAATCAGAAGTGGATCACTTTCTCGTAGACTTCTACAAAACCAACCTCCTTTTGCAACCGCACGTGTCACCCTATGCTGGAATTCAGATAGAATGCAGGTTTAAGGCACTTCCGCATTTGCAGTACTTCGCCGAAACGGATGCATTGTCCATTAATATTATACAGTCTATGGTTCACGCAGAAACAGCATACATGTACAACATGGTAGGGGGCTGAGGGAGACAATATACAAGACTTTCTGGAAAAGTTTATCAAGTCTCTCCCAGAAGTTCCCCTCGCTATACAGCGCTGCCACCGGTCCCTCGGGCCCAAACCACCGCAAGGTTCCAATCCAAGATCGATGGTCGTCGTTCCAGGAGAATAAAATTAAAGAGCTGGTGCTTCGCTCCGCTTGGGAGAAGTGTTTTTTGAGCAAGACTACCTAACAGAAATACTATCAAAAAGGAAGGCTTACTTCACCATCAGAAAGTCACTTAAAGAAAAGGGGCTCTGGTGCCAGACGCTTCACCTAGCAAAAATAAGTGTTTTTCGACACTGGTCCAATTAGCTACAACAGCGCACCAGAGGCGTCGGACAACCTTGAAGAAGAGGGGTTAATCGCGGACGTCCCTGGAGTTGAGGCCCCCGCTGGCGGTACATTCTCGGCGAGACTGAGACAACATCCCTGGGAAATAGTAGGTGGAACATCACGCCGGTACTGAGGCATGCTGCCTGAAGGCATCCAGGATAAGCTTAAGGGGTTCCAACGTGGGGAATACACTAACGTTATGTAAGAACTTTTCTGCATAACAACTGACTGCATAATTTAATGCAAGAAACCCATCTCTCAAATAATGAACATGAATTATTATAAATTATGTGTAAAAACTCATATTACTCATCTTTTGAAGGGGGGAGTGCTGGGGGGTAGCAATACTAATCTCTAACAAGTAAACTTCCAGTTTTCTTCACAAATTAACGATAAGAAGGACGCTACTTACTGGTCAGAGGCTTTATCGACCATAAAGAAGTTACACTATTGAATGTCTACAGACCACCAGGAAGTGATAAACAGTTCATCAAGAGGGTTTTCAATATGATATCTACAGAAGCATCAGGTGTGTTAATATCTTGGGGGACTGGAATGTCCATCTACATCCTCAAGTAGAACTAACAAGTTAAAATTGGAAGCATTGAATTGTTAAAAAAAACTGCTTAAAGAATTGATAGAATGATAGATACTGTATATGGATAGAATTACAACCACTTGATAAGAGTTTTACCTTATTTTCCCATCCTCACTCTGTGTACTCAAGACTTGAGGTGCTCTAAGTGATGTGACGCGTTTTTTAGGCTACAACATTTTTTGTCACATACAGCAAATATCTCCTCACTATCCTTTAGCTGCCTGTCCCCTGAACACACTGTAAAAAAATGCGGTCTCTGTAGACAGCCCAGACTCCACAAACAACAACAAAAACAAACTACGCCATCCTGCCCCAAAAACCATAACAAACACAAGAAGGAGTTGGTTGAGTCATGAATACGCATTGTGGAAGTAGCCTACGTGCTAACGCTGCTGCAGTGATGGCTCAACGAGCTACTTCTTGTCTGTTATTGGCTGGAACACTGTTTGTTATGGTTCGTGGGGCAGGTTGGCACAGTTTGTTTTTGTTGCCGTTTGTGGAGTCTTCAGAGACCGCGTTTTTTTTACAGTGTGTTCAGGGGACAGGCAGCTAGTGGAAAAATGTTGTAGCCTAAAATACGCGTCACATCACTTAGAGCACCTTTAAGGGATTAATAGGATTATAAACTGCAACATAGGAGTTAGGGACATTTCCGACCATGCAGGGGTTTATTTAACAGCACACAGACTTTTTGGAGACTTAACACTAGTCTTCTGAATCGCCCTCAATGTCAAGATTAATAGAAAGAGAATTTTAAGACTATATGGTTCATAATAATAATGGAGCAGTCTCCCAGCACTTTATGGGATGCTGCCAAGGCTGTAATGAGAGGTAAACTTATAAAGTGGTCAGCTCAGAAGATAAGAGAAGCAAATTAAGGATTTGATCAAAGTTAAAATCTTGGGAGAGTAAACATATGGAGTTCAATAACATTGATGTTTTAAATCAGATTAAGGATACAAAACAAACTCTAAATAACCTATATGAAAATCAAGTAGAGAATAGAGCTAAACTAATTAAACAGAATTACTATGAGAATTAGATTTCAGACACAACTACCACCTAAGGATAAGGGTGGAATGGCTTTACCCTGCTTGGAGGATTATTACAGAGCAGCACAATTGCAGTTTCTGGTCTGTTGGTGTGATGACATGTGAGGCAAAATGGAAGGATTTAGAACAAAGTCAAATAAACATACCTCTCCAATCATTACTGGGAGATAAAGCCATCCAAAATAAATATCTGGAAAAATTGTCTATCTGGACCGCAGTCCAGATAAATATCTGGAGTAAAGAAATTAAAGACCAGAAACTTAAAATAAATACACGAATATTGCGCTGGGTGGCATTCAACACAGAATTCATACCAGCTAGATTGGACGATAGATTTAAATATTGGACAACAAGAAGTAGGCCTATCACTTCATACTTCATACTACATTTGGTAACACTTTACTTGAAGTTTTCTACATAAGAGTGACATGACACTGTCATGAACACAGTCATGACACATGAACCCTAACCATAACCATAACTTGTCATGACAAAACCAAATGACACTTAAAAAAAAGTGTTATGTCATAAACGTTTATGACTTGTTTATAATGTTTTATGAAACGTTCATGACAGTGTCATGTCACTCTTGTGTAGAAAACTTCAAGTAAAGTGTAACCCTACATTCTCTAATTCAGATTAAGATACCTTTCAGCAACTCTCAGAAACTTACAATTTAGGGAAACAAGATTTCTTCAGATATCTTCCAATTGAGATATTTTGATAAAACAAAGAAGGGAATGAGTTTAGGATATTTATTGATGCATATATATATAAAGGCAACACTAACAGGAAGCTGATTTCCAGAATATATAAATGTTTACAACTGGAAAGGGGTCTCTCCACAATGTATGTTAAATTAAGGTGGGAGAAGGAAGCTAACATAAGGTTACCTGAAGACAACTGGTCAATCAAACGTATGTAAGACACGGTCTACCACCTCAAGCTCAGACCTGTGGAGGGAATGTGTCTGAAAAAATACTTTAAGGTTCTTTTTAACCCCCAAAATAAAGAAGTCACAAAGCAACAAGCCTGAACATGGTAGGTATTGGAAACTGTGTGGTGATATGTCTGCTGGTCATTTTCATATATTTTGGGAATGTCCTCATATTTCTGCTTACTGGCTCAAGATCAGAACAGAGATCAAATCAATAGTCAACAGCTTGATTTCAATTTCAGTATTTTGTGTTTAGGAAACATACCAACGGAACTAAAAATTAACAGAAAAGACTTCAGCCTGAATGAGTGGAAGAAAACACTTAGGCTCTTTATGATTTAAAAGGACAATCATGGGAACAAAGGACCCATATACCTTGATACTGCAGTGTAACCTGGTTTTCTTTTATTTCTCTTTTTTCATGATGTCAAGCATTTCACATAACCTATTATTGTCTGATGTCCTCTGTTTTGTCTGTTTTGTTATTGTAATTGTAATAAAATAAAAATACAGTATAAAAAAAAGATACTGAGGGGATCTTTAAATATTTTGTGAAACAACATGTCACAGTATAAATACTTTTAAAAAACTTTGCAAAGAGTGCAAATTTGCAAAGAAATAAGTGTCAACTGTAGAATTAACACTTGACTGTCTCTTTTTGTGTGTACATATGCAGCCTTTCTTCGTGGATCATAATTGCCGCGCCACATCTTTCATTGACCCCCGGCTGCCTCTCCAGAGCACTCGGGCCCCGAGCCTCCTAGCTCACCACCAACACCTAACTCGCCAACGCAGCCACAGTGCCGGGGAGGTCAGCCCACGACGATTGGTAAGACACAGGTGATTTATGTATCTCAGCTAGGTATGTAGGTGAGATACCTAAGGTAGCCCGCTGTAACATGAAAAATGTAACATTCTTCCCCCTCTTTGTAGGTGGGTGAAGACCCTCGTCAAGCCGGCCCACCCGTCTTGCCACGGCCTTCCAGCACCTTCACCTCTGCCAACAGGGGGCATTGCCAAGACGTTGTGCCAGTGGGTCAGTACAAACGCACACAACCCTTCAGAAATGATCAAATATGAACTATGTATATGTGTGGTGGAATTTCCAGCTTATGAACTCATGCTATATAAGTTGGACAGACAACGAGACAGGTCTTATTCAGGTCAGTGTCCAACATAACATCATAACCTTTCCAGGCAGAGGAGTACTTCCTTCAGAGATTCAGGGAATCTAGGCAGCCGCATGATAAGGGAATGTTCTGTTTTAGAACTATCTCCTTTTGGAGGTCGGTGGTGCCACACTTCTGCATATTTCCCAGGGAGAGAGAGAGAGACTGAAATGGGATTTAGCATCTGTGTTTTGGGTGCCTGCAATATCTTTGTTTACATTGAAGGTTCAGCTAAACTTAAAGGGTAATTTAGGGTTGATTTTTTTGTGATCAATTTTGTATTGGCACCATTTATATTGTTCAGACATACAAAACACATTTCACAATGTATGACCGGTAATTTCAGATGGCGCACAGAACAGAGAAACACATATTGCACAAGAACAAAAACCCTCTCCCGCACCCGGTGCTCTGCGGTCTCAAGGAAAACAAACAAACAAGCAAACAAACAAAAAAATCACACCTTGTCTAATCACTCTCCTCTATTTCTTGTGGGGCTGAGGTCATTAAGTCTGATATTTGTGCTGCTGTGCTTTCCCATAGGCAAATAGTTGATGATTTGGCTTTGTTAATCCTTGCTGTAGAGAGCTCAAGCATAACTATGTCTAGAAAATACAATAACCACTGTTTTATACAAAGCGAGTGAGGGGGAGCCAGCGTTGAGCTATCATTTTGGTAACACTTTACAATAAGGGTACATTAATTAGCATTAGTTAATGCATTAATAAGCATTAACTAACCGTTATTAAGGGTTGAATAAATTGTCTAATAAACATTTGTTAACAATGCTCATGTTAACTAAGGTATTAATTGATACATTATTTACCATTAGTTGATGCCTTAACTAACTGTTAATCACAGTTAACTAAGGTGTCTATTTTACCATTAGTTAATGCAGTAATAAGCCCTGACTAACTATTAAAAACAGTTAATTAAGGTGTCTATTATATCATTAGTTAATGCAATAATAAGCCTTGACTAACTGTTAATAACAGTTAAATAATGTGTCTATTTTACTATTAGCTAATGCAGTATCAAGCCTTGACTAACTTTTAATCACAGTTAACTAAGGTGTCTATTTTACCATTAGTCAATGCAGTAACAAGCCTTGACTAACTGTTAATAACAGTTAACTAAGGTGTATATTTTAACATTAGGTAATGTACTATGTACTAAAAAGCCTAAACTGGAAATAAAAGCTAACTAAAGTGTCTAAGTAAACCCTTAGTTGATGTTGATGAAGGTATTTCCTAATATTACTAGATGGTTGATAAAGATGTTTGATAGCATGTATGTCTTAAGGTTCACGGCCAAGCCATGTAATTATGAGAAAACTTTTTTTATTGTTTATTTACGGGTTATGGTTGTCCACATACCTTTGTCCACTATATTTGTCCATCCTCCAACATATGACTTACTTTTGGTAGAGGGTGAGATCAGGGAAAATAGTCTCCATGCAGAGGTTTGCTTCTTCCTTTGTCTTCATGTAGACATTAACTTAAAGCCCAACCTATATAAATTATTGTGCATGCTATATAAGCATTACTTAAACTTAAATGGTCACTTAATTAATGTAACAATACTGAATAAGCCTTACTAAACCATAATTAACCAGTTATTAAGGGGTGATAGAATGCAAAAAAGGATTTTACCTTGTCATAGTTGAATAACGACAGTTTGGTGGGTAAATAGGACATACATAGAAGCTCAAAATCCGATTGACACCCCTTTACTATGAAAATCTCATATTTTGAAACTGCCGCCGAAAACAGGCGAATCTCAACAAAGCTGGAAGCTAACGTAAGCATCCCAAGACCTGTACCTTTGTCACGCCCATGGGTGTATTAAGAGAACGGTCACGCACCAACATTTACATAGGCTACACAACTGACCTGAGATCAGGTAGTCTTCTGAATCTATAGTCACGCAGATCTCTGCTATTCCATTACAAAATTCACTTCTGAAACTTTTTTTATGCGATAAATCAACCATGTAAAGCTCAAATATGGGCTGTTTTACGGAAATTGATGGCCGGTTCAGTGGCCGGCGCTGTTGCCGGTGCTGCCTGGGTTGTTACATTGCCGCCCTGCCTGTCCTCCGTCATAGACCCCGGCCTGCTGTGAACTCGATTGAGCTCCGTCACGGCCGGCAGCCCGGTGCTCAATACCCGCGCAAACTCACACTTTTCTGGGTGACTGGACTACCAAACGCTGCTGCCCTGACAGAGCTCCAGGGCCTGCAGCTCGCTGTTCTCCCTCCCTTCTTCCTGCTAAATGGCCGGCTGGTGAGTGACAGAGTGCGGTCAGCGAGCTTGTTACGCCCGCAATCTCTTACCGCAGGTTCCAGTTAATCTTGTTAATGGATGTGTTGAGTTATTTAAACAAACAATCGGGGAAATAAACGCCTCTTGTCCATGAGTCTCATTGATAGAGCCCGCGGTAGCTGGAGTCCATCAATGAGAGCTAGCTAGCCTCCTTCTAACGAGACCTCTGACATTCACAAAAATGCATTCAATTGAAATCCGAAATCGGACAAGGTTTTTTGTAAGACCTTGGGGAACCTGTAATATACATGCCATCACAAAATTCAAACTGTAATTAAAGCTGCGAGCAGCGATGGAAGGGCCCTCGCGCCTTGGCGCGCGTTGGGGTTACCGGCGGACTCCGCTCCTTGCGACTGTGCATTTTCGCGGCACTCAGATGCCGCAAATCGTCAACAATGAAAAGGGAACTCCCCGCCGAGTACAACGATACCTCACACAAGACTCTATGTCATATGGTTCATTAGCTGTGAAAATGGGCGTGGCTAAAGCGTAGGGGGGCGGGTCAAACCATCACCAATGAAGAAGGAAGTCTCTGCTGCGTTCAATGATACCTCACACAAGGTTCAACATAAAATGGGTCATTAGTTATAAAAGGGGGCGTGGCTAAAGCTTAGGGGGCGGGTCAAACCATCACCAATTAAAAAGGAAGTCTCTGCTGAGTTCAATGATACCTCACATAAGACTCTACCTTAGATGGGTCAGCATGTATGAAAGGGGGCGTGGCTTGAACAAAGGGGGCGGGCCAAACCATCACCAATGAAGAAGGAAGTCTCTGCTTAGTTCAATGATACCTCCCACAAGACTCTACCTTTGATGGGTCACCAGTTATGAAAGGGGGCGTGGCTTAAGTATAAGGGGCGGGCCAAACCATCAGCAATGAATAAGGAAGTCTCTGCTGAGTTCAATGATATCTCACACAAGGGTCTACATCAAATGGGTCATTAGTTATAAAAGGGGGCGTGGCTAAAGCATAAGGGGCGGGTCAAACCATGACCAATGAATAAGGAAGTCTCTGCTGAGTTCAATGATACCTCACACAAGGGCATACCTTAAAGGGTTACAATTTTATGAAAGGGGGCAGGCCTTAAGCATAGGGGGTGGGTCAAACCATCACCAATTAAAAACGAAGTCTCTGCTGAGTTCAATGACACCTCACACAAGACTCTACCTTAAACGTTTCAAATGTTATGAAAGGGGGCGTGGCCTGAGTACGTGGGCGTGGTTAAAGTATAGGGGGCGGCTTAGTATCACATGTACACCACACATTATAAGTTTCATGTAAATCGGATGATGTTTGTCATATAAGGCGCATTTCCTGTTGCCAGTGGGGGGCGCTATGACCAAAAGTCAATTTTGGCCTGTAGGTGTCCTCAGGCCTGGACCCTTGACAATCGTGAGACATTTCGGGCAGATACGACAACGTACACTCAAGTTACAACAACTTCTTTGTTCATCGCTAAACACTCAAAATGGCCGCCACGCCCACACCGTCTGACGAAAAGTTTTTCTTTAATAACTTTTCATCGTTAAGGTGTTGGGATGGTACAGACCAAGTTTGAAGTCCATCGGATGAAATCTCTAGGAGGAGTTCGTTAAAGTATAGCACCTTGACTTTTAGGCCTACTTCCTGTGGCCACTAGGGGGCGCTATGACTTTATTTTATTTATTGATTTATTGATTTATTTGACAGGGACCATGCATATTTATGAACATAGTTGTATAAAAACACCATGTAAATATGCCAGAATTAGTTAAAATAACTACTTTCCATCTGCAGTCCCTAGGCAGGTAACATAAGACTAACAAAGACAACCAGCAGTCATACAGCGCTCATTCACTACATTACATTAAAAGGTACACATAGTAGTGACATAAACAAAACAAATAAGCAAAACAAAACAGAAATGCATGATGCACAATACATGACAAGATATTATTCTTCCACCTCTATACTGCATTCGATTTACCAGTGAAAGTATATGAATAAAGAAATGTGTGACTGTTAAAAATGTGTGCATCTCTGGTTTTCTAGAAGCCACTGTTTTAAATGAGTTTTAAAAGTGTTGAATGTAGGACACTCTCTTATTATGAGGGGCAAACTATTCCAGAGTTTACCTCCTATTATTGACAATATGTTTTGTCCAAAAGTGGTGCGTCTAAATGGTATCACACAGTCCCCTTTTACAGAGGCCCGTGTACTTCCTCCGCTTTCAAGTCTCCGAATGAAGTCACGCAGCGGAGGGGGGGGCAAGATCATATAACACTTTATATATCAAACAAGCATACCTAAAATGTTTAAAATTTTCAAAACTTAAAAATGTATGTCTCTGTAAGATATTGCAATGGTGAAACGACAATGCCTTTTTATCGAAAGTTTTTATGGCTTTCTTAAATAGAGATTCAATGCTTGTAAGAGTAGTTATACTACTTAGTGACCAGTTAGTAAAACAATACTCAATATGTGAAAGGATCATAGTATAAAGAAACAACTTGGCAGCATTGTTATCAAGAAATGGCCTAACTTGTTTAAAATTCCGCAAGTTAAATTTAACTTTATTTACCACCTTTTTCACATGACTTTTGAACGTTAGGGTGGAGTCATACATGACTCCTAGATACTTAAATTCATTAACAATATCAAGCTCCTGTCCTCTAAGGAACACATTGGAATGTAACACCTTCATGTTTTGTTTGGTAAACGCCATACAATACATTTTTTTGGTGTTTAGGTAGAGACATGACTTAGTGAGCCAGTCATCAATGTGAACCATAGCAAATGTAAGTGTGGATGATATCTCTTGATAGTTTTTAGCATGTGTAAAAATTACAGCATCATCTGCATACATCTGGACATCAACATTTTTACATGCCTCTGGTAAATCATTTATATACAACGTAAACAGGATTGGACCAAGTATGGAGCCTTGAGGGACCCCTACTGGACATTCACACAGTGGGGACTTTGAATCATTAATACGAACACATTGCATTCTGCTGGACAGATATGATTTTATCCAGTTGAGAGCTTGCTCAGAAAAATTAAAATATGTTAATTTAGATAAAAGAACTTTGTGATTAACAGTATCAAAAGCTCGCTTTAGGTCTAAGAAGACAGCACCAACATAAGAACTTTTATCCAAATATCCTTTAACCTTTTCCAAAAACAAACTATTAGCTGTTTCTGTCAAGTGATTGGCCCTGAACCCAAATTGCATTGGGTGGAGTGAATTACTGCTTTTATTGAGATGTTGAATCAGTAATTTACCCACCCATTTTTCAGCTATTTTAGAGACAACAGGCAAAATACTGATTGGCCGATAATTTGCCATATCTGATCTTTCACCTGATTTAAAAATGGGTGTGACCACGGCCAACTTCCAGGCTGATGGCACAATTGATTGTATTAAAGACTGATTAATCAAATATGTAATAGGCTGTATAAGGGTATCTCTGTGCCTTTTTAAAAAATTTGTATCAAGGCCATAGATATCCATTGCCTTAGAATTTTTTAAGCCACTGATAATATTTGTTACTTCTTTATCAGTTATTTGTTGCAGGTGAAAAATCGTCTGCAAACAATTAACTGTACAAATAGAGTAGCTAGGTGAATTTAAAAGTTGGGTTATTTCATGAACAGAGTTTAAAAAGAAGGTATTTAATTCTGTAGATATGATAGTTGAATCTGTGACTAGTTTAGTGTTAATTTTCAACTCTAGTTCTTTGTTATGATTTAGTTTTCTGCCAATCAGCTTGTTGATGGTTTGCCATATCTTCTTCCCATTTCCTCTTGCCTCTTTAATAGTATCAATGAAAAACTTGGCTTTAGCTTGTCTCAGCCTTTTTATTACTTTGTTTCTTAATGAGGTAAATTTTTGTCGGTCTGTTGTGAGACCAGATTTTAAAGATTGTTTCAGTAATTGATCTCTTTCCTTCAACAGTTTCCTACACTCTTCATTAAGCCAGGGCAATGTATCCCTGCTTTTCTTTTGGCTCCGCTTTCTGAGGTAGGGCCCCAGAGCATTCTTAATTGTTGAGGTGAATTGGTCACAGTCACTCTCCAGGTCTCCTTTAGAGAGGACCCCGTCCCACTCAATCTCTCTCAGTGCTGCGCCAAGGTTTTCCTGTTGACTAGTTGGGACCAATTCAAATTTACATATGGGTGTGCCTGAGGAAGAAAAACAATGTTTTTTTAGCTTTCTGGCACATAGAATGATATTGTGATCAGACAGCCCTGTCATTAGA
Source organism: Perca flavescens (assembly GCF_004354835.1). Classification (NCBI taxonomy): domain Eukaryota; kingdom Metazoa; phylum Chordata; class Actinopteri; order Perciformes; family Percidae; genus Perca; species Perca flavescens. The sequence goes on from NC_041354.1 coordinate 13,801,350, forward strand.
TTAAAGGTCTTAGTAATTCTTTCTGGTTTATTTGTGAATAATAAATCTGTTTTAGTTTCAGACCGATTAGTTATTCTTGTGGGTTGTTCAATTAGTTGTGTAAGATTAAAATAGTCTGTAATGTTTTTAAGCTTTTTCCTTCCAGCCTTATCACTCCAATTGACATTAAAGTCCCCCATCAATATGACCTCTTTATTAAAATCCAAATTATGAAGTAGATTTTTTAACTGATCATAAAAGTCTAGCTTTGCTGAGGGTTTTCGATATAGACAGATTAAAGTAAATGCCATTTCAGCTGAAAGTGAAATATTAACACTAAAACATTCAATATTAGATTCCCTATGTAATTTGTTTACATTTGATAGTACTTTTCATGTATAATAAAACTCCCCCTCCCCTCCCATGATCTCTGTCTTTCCTAAAAACATCATATCCTGGCATGACAATAAGGGCCTCTGGGGAGGAACGAGTTAACCAAGTCTCTGTCAGTCCAAGAAAATCAATATTAGAATTTACAAGCAAGTCTTCCAGTTGTTCGCGTTTGTTTGCCATGCTCCGAATATTTAGATGCCCACCAAACAACCCTTTAGCTTTGCATCGAGGGTCCCACACAATTCAAGCCTGATTCAGCGTTTGGAAAAACTTTGCGCTGCGGTGTTTTTTCATCGCGGGATTCCTAGATCTGATTGAAGGCATAGTCAGTGTTAGGCCTACATCATGACGGTCGGGTATGTTTGGGGACTCACCACTGGAGATGTTAGTATTCCGCTTTTGTGATGAGATGACCTGCTTAACACTGCCGCTGAAGTCTGTCGGGCTCGACACAGCCCTCTGCCGCAGACGCGCCGAGCCAGCGGCCAACGCCACCTCAGAAGACTCCACCACAGTCCGCAGCCCAGGGCCAATGGCCACCAACGGCGCCACCCGAGCGAACCCCGCCAAACCACCGCCAACAAAGGCACCCATCCGAGCGACCGACATCCACGGCACCACAGGGGGTGAGTGAAAATAGGCCATTGATCGAGTACTGAACGGAGGCTGCTCTGGCAGCGCCAGGGGAGTGTAAGGCAGCGGTAGTCCGGGCCCAGCATTAGCTACGAGCAAGTTGTTGAGGAGAGTTGCAAACAAGGCGTTTTGAAAGCCGCCGGGTTGTGTTTTCACTGTTGGTTGCGGTCTGGGATTGCGTTCTATATCACCAGCAAGAAGTAGTAATATGGTGAGTTGAACGAGCCCATGGCGTGGGTTAGATGTCATTTCACGCACTGCAGAAGACACCTTTGCGTATCCATTGTTGTTGAGTTTGGAATACAGCAGGTGTTGGCTGCTGCCAACACAGGTGTTTTCTTTTTTAAAGCGATGTTGCACAGACAGCAGCAACAGCGCAACAACATATAGAACTATGATCCAGTGATGTAATGAAAGTTTGGTCTTTGATGGTTTAGACAAACAGCACAAACAACACGCAGGACCTTACTTTACCTTAGCATACACCTTTACTTTAAGTAAATATCTGTCTTTATTTGTCCTCAGGGTTGGACTCTTATGAATCCTGAAAAGTTTCAAGCCAGTTGGACAACGTACACTCGAGTTACACCCACTTCCTGTTTCGGTGGCGAAACGCACAAAATGGCCGCCCGCCACGGCCACGCCCTATGACGAAAAGTTTTTCTTTTAACAACTTTTCATCTTTAACATCTTAAGATGGTACAGACCGAATTTGAAGTTGATCGGATGAAATCTCTAGGAGGAGTTCGTTAAAGTACGACATGTGGAAATGGCCAAAATCATACTAATTTCGAACTTTGAAATCAAAATGGCGGACTTCCTGTTGGGTTTAGGGTATGGCTCCAATGAAGTTTTTTGTACATCTTGACATGATACATATGTGTACTAACTTTCGTGAGTCTACGTTAAACGCACTGCAGGGGCTCAATTTTTTTAACTTTATAGGGGCCGCTAGCGAGCCATTTTTGCGCGCCTATTCTCGAAACCCTTAAAATACGTAAACTTTCACCAGACTTGATGCGACCGCCAATTTCGGTGAGTTTTTGAGTATGTTAAGCCCCTCAAAAAGGCAAATCATTTGACGGGAAAATAATTCCTTCAGTTCCAATAGGGCCTTCACCACTGTCTGTGCTCGGGCCCTAATAATTCCTTCAGTTTCAATAGGGCCTTCGCCGCTGTCGGCGCTCGGGCCCTAATAATTCCTTCAGTTTCAATAGGGCCTTCGCCGCTGTCGGCGCTCAGGCCCTAAATATATTATAGTTATGCCAGCAGCCGGCCGCGGAGCCCCGTAGTGCAGTAATCCACAAAGGGTGACTTTGCCCTGAGCTTTATGTAGTTGATTTCTCGCATATAAAAGTCTCACCGGCAATTTCCACTGGATGCGGAACGTCTCCGGAATGTCGACGGAGTCATTAGGTTTCCATTAAAGTCAGTGTGTGTATTTCCACAGACTGCGGAACGTCTGCGTCCCGACTCCCGACTGAACAGGAGGCACGAGTCACAGCCAGGTGAACAGCTGAGGGAGGGCATCGTGTAGCTTGCTAGTTTAGCTAGTAGCAACATTGATGGAGGCCTTCTCCTAAAACCGATCCCTTTTCACAAGTCGAATTACAATGCAGGTGCTCCTGCTTGTGTTAGCAAGCTGTGGATAGCCCGCTGCTACCAAAATATAGAATAGAATTCCAAGGAGGCAAAATCCTGAGTGGTTCGCTTTACCTCCCGCTAGTAGGCAGGCTAACTAGCCGTTAGCACAACAAATACCTAGACGTTAGCTAACGGAGCGGAGGAAAGTTTTGCAAACAACGGAAAAACTGCGGCCAGACAGGTCCGGTTAAAATACAGCTAAAACGGTGTAAATAGTGAGTGTATTTCGTTGTGGAGGACTTAAAATCACAAGACGTTAAGTGTTAAGCATCTGCCGTTGTCTGCAACAAGAAACAGGAAGAAACAGGAAGTCAGGCGGAAACGGAAGGGACGTTCACAATACAGCGCGCAGCTCATCTAAATATTCATGAGCAAACCATATTTGGAAGAAAAGCTCTTGTTACAAATAGGGCCAAAACACAGGGATGCATAAGGGCCAATAAAATATCAACCAGGCCATTTTCAGCCCAACAAATGTTACATACCCCATTAGGAGACCATAAGGAACAGTGTGAAATACCCTATATAATCATTCAAATACCCCTTTAACGCTCTTTGGTAGACTTATTGTAAAGTTGAGAACATATGCACCTTAACTAACACTTAATCAATGTATAACAATACTGAATGAGCCTTACTAAACCATAATTAAACAGTTATGAATGCTCTTTGATAGACTTATTGTAAAGTTAAGAACATATGCACCTTAACTTACACTTGAGAAATGCATAACAGTGCTGAATAAACATTACTAAACAATAATTCACAGTTTATTAGTACTCTTTGACTTAAACATTAACACAGCTTTTAAACATTAGTGAAACTAATTTTTGTCAATGTGAAATCAAATCTTCATGACAACCTTCTATTATGCACACATATTCAAAATGTAAACAAGGTTTTCATTTAATTCTGAGTTTGACTCAGTCAGTTCTCATCTTTTTTTTCCACTGAAGACTCAGCGCTATAACAGTTTGAGTCCTGTATGGAGATTACACTGGATATTTTCCCGCTCTTGTCATCTTCACTGTCATGTCTTCTGGATAGTTTTCCTCTCTTAAACCTAACAAACCAAGTGGGATATATCAATTTCTTTTAAATGCATACAAAAGCTACGTATGCAAGGATTGATCGTTAACTATATCACCGTCAAATCTTTACACATATTGTACACTCAAATGACAACAAAACTTGATAGGGCAAATTTGAGGGCCTTAATGGTACACACTCTACCTAGTGAGTGGTGAGCTACCTTGACGAAGATGATTATCCATTATCTAGATTGTGTCCAGAATGCATTGATGCATCTGACAGCCAGCAATCACAGCATTCACAGGTTTGTTTATATAAATCACAGTATATTATGAACCATAAATAATCATTATCATATTGTAGCCTCCCCGGCTGAAAGATGGTCTGGCTCTCTTTAACTAATGGTTCACCAAGACTTAATTTTTCCTTTGCAGTTTCAAACATGCCTTGGACACACAGCATCTAACCACTGTAAGAGCTGAGAAAACAAAGAAAACTCTTAGTTTAAATATATCCATCTTTTTTATTTTAACCCCTTTTACACATATATTATTGTAAATGACCCTTTGAGTGCTTAAATTTAGTGTTACTTCCCATTCTTATTCACTTGTTTTTCAGAAATCAACCTTAATTATAATGAAATATTCAAATAAATATAAAATGGTTCTCCTTTGAACCTTCTGTCACATCCAATATACTGTAGTAATTACATTTCTATCTCTGAAGTTACACCCTTTTATGTAAACAGGCTCATTAGCCTGGTAATATTAACTGCAGGCTAATATGTTGACATGCTAGCTTTACTTACTCATCTCCAAGTCTGTAAAACTCTTAAACAGCATATCATAAAGTGACTCAAAATACCAACAATATTAGAGGAAACAATGCCCAACCTTATCCCCTTATCAACCAGGTGCTAAACAAGTTAAACATAAAAGTTTTTGCTTGTATGAGCTGCACACTTTGCCCACTTGTGGGAACAAATGTATACTTCCGGTTTTGATCTTTTCAAAATAAAAACGCTAATGCTGGAAACTGCTATAGATTATTAAATGAGTGAAACAAATAATATGTGGATCACTTAGAACTAGCTTGGCTGTTATGTTATGTTATGTACGTGTTTTATTTTTATTTTATCACCCTGTGGCTAATGCGCTATGTACAGCACTTTGGTCAGCGCGAGATGTTTTTAAATCTGCTATAGAAATAAACTTTACTTACTTACTTACTTATGCCGTCTAAGAGTTTTACAGACTTGGAGATGAGTATGTGCAAGTAAGGCTACCATGTCAACATATTTTAGCCTGCAGTTAATTACCAGGCTAATGAGCCTGTTTAGCTACATGAAACGGTGTAACTTGAGCCAATTCCAATTCACAGTGTTGCTTTAGGGAGCAAAGAAAAGCACCCGGGCCATTTTCAGCCCAATCAATGTTACATACCCTATTAGGAGACCTTAAGGAACAGTACCCTATATAATCATTCTATCACCCCTTTAAGAATTTATGGAATAGAGTCCTCAAGATCAGAGATGTACAATAAAATATCATATGCAAATAATGATATTGAGCTGCTATTGGATTTAATCTGGACAGCACAGATTTTATTTTGCCTTATGGCTTGGGCTAACGGTTCAAGAGAGATTGCAAACAGCATGGTGGAAAGCGGGCATCTCTGTTGAGAGCCCCGCTCAATGGGAAATGGTTGAGAATAGGCCTGCACAATAAATCGTTATAAAATCGCGATTTCGATTCACCCTGTTCACGATTTAATTTTTAAATGACTTTGATTTAAAAAATAAATAAATATAAAATTAAATTAAATTTCGGCCTTTATTTTGGTAGGACATCTCTCAAGGAGTTCAGGTCTTCACCCTCAGCCAATGACAAATCGCCTTTTAGTCACGTGTTTCACTCGTCGAGCGAGCGCGGAAGTTCGGAAATAAACCAAATGGATATTGATGAAAACCCAGGTACTAGTGATGAGAATCAGCCAACCACTCAGTCTCAAACAGAACTCGTTCTGAAAAAAGGCTCACAATCGGTGGTGTGGAAGTATTTTGGATAGAAGCAAAACGACGAGGGTCAGTCCGATGTGATTTGCAAGGCATGCTTTGCCCTAGTCGCGGCACTGCAAAGTAACGCCGCAAGACTTTACCAGCACCTCAAACATCACCACAAAGTGCAATATGATGAAGCCATGCAAGGCAAGAGGTCCGAAAGACGTTTCAATTAGCCTATTTACAGCCATGTTCAGGGCCATATTCAGCGCAGTGCGTTAAACTTCTATTTTTGGTAACCTACTTGAATGGCCAGTTGAATGTTAATTCTATAAAAGGCAAGCAGTTAAAGAGTGTGCTAAGAAATCATTCTGTTTTTGATAGTGTACTTATTTGGCAATTTAAACACTCAATTTCTCTAGAAACTGAAGCTGTAGCTGCAGCATGTTGATTGACATGTTATGTATGTTAATTATGTAAAGACATGTTCAAGGAGTTCAGATAGAGCCTGTATCAGGGCCATATTTAGTTCAATATGTTAGGTCACTATTTTTGGTAGCCTACTGTACTTTAAGTGGCCAGTATTTACTTTATTTTCTTTATGCATTGAAGCCTCTATGTTTACAGGCTTGTGGTGATGCGCAATGTGCTATAGGTGCTAAAAATCAATGTTTGGTACAGCCAATTTGTTTTGTTTTGTCATGGTTCATGTTTGCAATAAACATTACACATCGTGAGAAAAAAATCGTGGCAGAGAATCTTGATATGTATTGATATTGATTGATATGTATTGCATAGTTACTCGTTACTGTTGTGAATTCCTCATGCTACGGAGACTGTGTAGGTAACAGTGTGTGTGTACTTACGACTACGTTAGTTAATTTAGTTTAGTTAATTACGTAATTTACGTAAGAAATCCCCGAGATTGCGTTGTGTTTCTTTTTATTATGGTTGCCCGTTCAGAAGTCAGAGACGATGTAAGTTTGTACTCTTTCTATTTAGCTATTGTTGTAGCAAATGAATCTATTCCTGAGTTGCTTGAATCTGCAGTGAGTACTGAATGTTAACAGTTTTACACTGTGATGTGAAGCTGCTAGTCTATCTGTGTGTGTGTGGTATGAAGTTGTTTCAGTCTGCAGTGAGTACTGAATGTTAACCGTTTGACCCTGTGATGTGAAGCTGATAGTTTACCTGTATGTTGCTAGCTTGCTAATTTTCCTGTTCATCACACGTTACTATAGTGTGTGATATGTTTTTTGGGACTTTAATTGTTACTGTGCTGGAGAGGATGTTCATTTTACTTGCAGTGTGATAATTGTACATTTTATTTCAGTATTTGTTAATATTTGTTATTTTTAATATAATATATTTCAAATTTGTTAATTCCTTTGGCTACAGCCTTAGGCTAAACATTTTAAATAATATAAAAAATATGATATTCAAACTTTTGACTGCTTATATTTAATAACTAAATAACACAATACTTGTACTTTTATTTTCAGTACTTGAGTAGTAGATTTTAAAATAAACTACTTGCAATACTTAAGTACAAAATCTTTTGAATACTTTAGTACTTCTACTTAAGTGTGGTGCTTAAAGAGCACTTCAACTTCTACTCAAGTCACTTTTGATAGAGCACTTGTACTTTTAGGCCGGTTACACGCTGGACGCGTCACGCGAGCGTGTCAGCCACGTGGCGTGTCCGTTTATATTTCGGCTCCCATGTTAACAGGTTAGAGCTTATGCACTGCCTGCGTCAGATGCGCGTCTCAGGCGCGGCTCGAGACGTGCCTGCAAAAATTGAACCAACGCCTATTTTTCACGCGAGATGCGAGCGTGTTGGAAGCGTTTCCAGGCAAAATAGAATAGGAAAATATGTTTATATGTCATTTATACACAAATCCATATTAACAAATGACATGTTGATGTTTGAAAGCCTCTGAGTTTTGATATAAATGCAGATAGGCCTATATGAATGTAATTTTTTTTTATCGATTTTCTAATATTGCACCTGTCAATACAAAACGAAATATTCTGTAGCCTATTTTGCCGTCAATAGTGCCGACGCTGTCTTTGCGATCAATCAGCAATCAAATCCGTATATATTTATGTTTAACATGGTATTTCATTTTATCAATTGGAAACATCCATGTGTCCAGACAAGTCTAGCAGCAGCAGCGCCACGTTGAGGCGGGCTTTACACAATGACGATAGCGCAGCGACAGCGAGCAGTTTTTTCTTTACATTCAACTAGTGCTGTCTGTTATTAACGGTGTTAATGCAAACCCATTTTAACAGTGTACATTTTTTTATTGCAAGATTAACGTTCTTTTTGGCCTAGCAAACTTTGTAGTTTTTTTCACATGCTGTTGCAACAACTAGTAACGTTAGAAAAACTACAACACCACACCGGATCTAGCTAGACTGGAAAAAAAACAACAGGCACGCTTCATACACTTGTTTGGGCTTGCAAGCCGGCCAAAGAGTAGTACATACCTGCAAACTAGTCACTTTTCGGCGAAAATCACCGTTTTGAATGGGAAAATGTCATCCACGTGAATCGTGTAGATCCGAAGAGTTTTTATTTGGGTGGAGGGGGGTCCGAGACCGGGTGCTAATACCGGCACCAGTGCCTTAACGACCGTTATCTACCGGACTGAATAACAACGCGGATTTCAGTTCCTTATTTAGGTGCCACTTAAATGCCTGCGCTTCTCTCTGATGCTCCGAAAACGGACGTTAGAGGGAACTGAAACATCGCCGCACGGGATGCTAGTTAACAATACACTTAGCAGCACCGTTAGCTAGCAACTGGAGTAAACACCGTTAAAATGCTGACAGCTAAACGGTGTAAAGTGTGACTGTATTTCACTGGAGAGGCTTCTAACACCAGACTGTAGCTGCTGTTTTCTGCAAAACACAGACCCAGCCTTGCCTCACCAGCCTCGTGGTGCATTCAAAGTTATTGTAAAATACCTTTTTCCCAACCAATGGTTGTTTTCGCCGTTTTATGCTCCTTTTTTTTTTTTTAGATCAACTTTTTATTGTTTTATATTTTTGAACATTTTTGAACAAGGTGCTCCTTTTATATATATATATATATATATATATATATATATATATATATATATATATATATATATATATATATATGTGTGTGGTAAAAATATAAAAAATAAAATAAATCCCCTAATCCTCTGAGACCGCAGACCCCATCCCCTATCTGTAAGATACGTGGCTACATCAAACGCAGCTCGCGTAAATTCAAGCCCACAATTGCCCATCCTGTCTAAAGTCACAGGTACGTTGAAACAAGTCTGGTGAACTTCTTATACTGAACATGAATGGTGTTACAAAAAGCCTAGGACTAGGTTTCGACCAGCTATCAAATTCTGAAATAAGCTATGTGAAAAACACACCACCCTATTTGGAACAACAAATATACTGTAGATTATAAGCTGAACAGTCAGCATTTAGCATGTTCTTGTGCACCCTCGATTTTCTTCTTCTTTTTCTCTTTTTTTACCACTGACAGGCTCAGATTTTTATTTAAAGCGTATGCCATGCGCTGCAGCGATAGTTTCGGCGTCTCCTCTATTTTTTATGCGATATGCCAGCGTATGTGTCAAGCCAGGCAGTTAATCACATACAGGAAGACAACAGTGCAGACGGATGTTTTATCAAAATAAACACATTTCAAAGTAAAACAGCCAGTTTACGGTGATTTTGGCTGTCTTGACTTCTCACAGGGGACACATGATCAGAGAGAGTGACTGACACACACACACACACACACACACATATAGGCTTCAGTTACCACAGTTTTCCCCACTTATCCTGTCTCTTTCTATCGGGGAGAGAGAGAGAGAGAGAGAGAGAGAGAGAGAGGGAGAGGGATCGCTTTGTGACCGGCACGTAGAAATACGCGTCCAGTGTGAAAGGCCAGGCGCACGATCAGACACTTATTTACGCTATGCGACACTTAATCAAATCCCTGGTGCTGTTATGTCCTAAAGAATAATAATTATTTTGTTCTAAGCATAAAAGAGAGATTGGTGTGATCCCATTGTTAAGAGTAGGTAGTAGATCCAGTGATATACCTCGGCCACAACGCTGTGTTACCACGTCAGAGGATTTCCCACATCCACCCAACAGGGCTGTGATAGAGACATGAGCAAATATGAACCATTGTTTTTATTGAAAATCTTTTAGATAACACAAAACCGTAGATGTATTATAGTTTATTGACCACACGAAACACTCAGCTGCAGCCTCTCTTTCTCTCCCCTCGTCTGCTCTTCGTCCGTACTCTGGCTCAAATGAATACGGGCGGCCATAGATGTCGAAGAGTAGTCTTAAGCAGATGTAAACACTCACACTTAAGCAAGAGAGTCCCGGTCCATCACAGGACACGACAGAAAGTCAGCCATGACGTTGTGCCATCCAGCCACATACCTCACAGCAAACCAGTATGTCTGCAAGGACCACGGCACTATACCACACGCTGTGTGATCTCCAGCATTGCCAACACCACCTTCTCCAGCGAGGGGATCAGTCGCGCTGGATTGTGACGGCAGCCATGCGCCCCGTCACAATCCAATGATAATGACCTCATCCACATTGTCGAAATCATTGATATTGAGCCATGGCACTGAAAATCAAGAACAATATTGTGGTTCCCTACAGCTTGTAATTTCTTTTCCAAATCCATAAAAATGCCTGATCATCTACATTAGGTGCACATATGTTAGCCAGAATTAGTTTTTGCCCTTGTATTTCAGCCAGAATGATTAAAAACTCTTCCAGAATTATCCATAATAATAATAATTAATTGTTTAATTAATTTAAATTGCAGGTGCTTTCTAATCAGTGTAATGACCTTTCTACTCCTGCTAGACCCCACACTATGAAACACATATCCAACCCATCCTCAACACAATTTTTTAGATTCCACGATCGACATATGCGTTTTTTGCAAAAATATCACATCATGTTCTTTTATTAAGACTGGACATAACCTTCCTTATCTCGATGATTCCCCATTCCATTAACCTTCCAGGTGGAGAAACATACAGAGCTGAAGTTAGACGACATAACTATATATTAAAATATCAAAGCCATCTTCTGAGCATATAACAAACACAAAGTGGTGATGACACAACTAAATCTCAAATAATCACAGAACAGTCCATGTGCACCTGAACCTGAACAATGCACAGTTTAACGCCCTTACAAATGTTGTCAATCCTGTCAATCAAGTGAATTCAGGAAGCTGAATTCACTTGATTGACATCTCTTGAAAATTTTATACAGTATTTGATTATTTATTTATTTATTCCTGTCCATGTTCGTTATGACAGATTTACCTGTGTACTGTAATTGGATTCTGTCATTGGTTTTGGGGGAATTAGTGTCTCCATTGATGTGTTGATGTGTGTCCTGTGTTGTGTTTACAATTTTGTTGGCATCTGGTGGTGCTTTTTCTGTGTATGTGGTTTTAGACATCGTGCTGCACACTAAATTTCCTTTTCTTTTTTTTCATGATAAATTTTTTATTTGTTTTTTTCATTTTGCAAACACTTGAACCAGAACAACCACCCTCTCCCACCCCCCACCCTCCACGGTCTTGAGGAAAAGAAAGCAAAAACAAACAAATAAACAAAAACAGAAATCACACCTTGCCTAGTCGCCCTCCTCTACTTCCTGTGATGCTGAGGTCATTAGGACTAATACCTGTGCTGCTGCACCTTCCCATAGGTCTATAGTTGATGATTTGGCTTTGTTAATCCTTGCTGTAGAGAGCTCAAGCATAATTATGTCCAGAAAATACGCCAACCACTGTTTTATACAAAGCGAGTTGAGCTATCATTTTCTTGGTTGAGCCAGCTAACCAACTTTCTTTTGTCTCCCAAGCAGATGTAATTTAGAGTTGTCATTAAGTAACAACAAAATCGGGTCAGTAGGAATTCGACATCCTATCACATCAGACATTATATATATTATATTATATATAGTACAGGCCAAAAGTTTGGACACACATCTCATTCAATGTGTTTTCTTTATTTTCATGACTATTTACATTGTAGATTCTCACTGAAGGCATCAAAACTATGAATGAACACATGGAATTATGTACTTAACTTAAAATAGTGTGACATAACTTAAAACATGTCTTATATTTTAGATTCCTCAAAGTAGTGACCCTTTGCTTTTTTGATAGCGCTGCAAACCCTTGGTGTTCTCTCAATGAGCTTCATGAGGTAGTCACCTGAAATGGTTTTGACTTCACAGGTGTTCCTTGTCAGGGTTAATTAGTGGAATTTTTTCCCTTATTAATGGGGTTGGGACCATCAGTTGTGTTGTGCAGAAGTCAGGTTAATACACAGCCGACAGCCCTATTGGACAACTGTTAGAATTCATATTATGGCAAGAACCAATCAGCTAAGTAAAGAGAAACGAGTGGCCATCATTACTTTAACAAATGAAGGTCAGTCAGTCCGGAAAATTGCGAAAACTCCCCAAGTGCAGTCGCAAAAACCATCAAGCGCTACAACGAAACTGGCTCAAATGAGGACTGCCCCAGGAAAGGAAGACCAATAGTCACCTCTGCTGCTGAGGATAAGTTCATCCAAGTCACCAGCCTCAGAAATCGCAAGTTAACAGCAGCTCAGATTAGAGACCAGATGAATGCCACACAGAGTTCTAGCAGCAGACACATCTCTAGAACAACTGTTAAGAGGAGACTGCGCGAATCAGGCCTTCATGGTCAAGTAGCTGCTATGAAACCACTGCTAGGAGAGGCAACAAGCAGAAGAGATTTGTTTGGGCCAAGAAACACAAGGAATGGACATTAGACCAGTGGAAATCTGTGCTTTGGTCTGATCTTTGGTTCCAACCGCCGTGTCTTTGTGCGACGCAGAAAAGGTGAACGGATGGATTCTACATGCCTGGTTCCCACCGTGAAGCATGGAGGAGGAGGTGTGATGGTGTGGGACCTTTGCTGGTGACACTGTTGGGGATTTATTCAAAATTGAAGGCATACTGAACCAGCATGGCTACCACAGCATCCTGCAGCGACATGCCATCCCATCCGGTTTGCGTTTAGTTGGACTATCATTTATTTTCAACAGGACAATGACCCCAAACACACCTACAGGCTGTGTAAGGGCTATTTGACCAAGAAGGAGAGTGATGGAGGGCTTCACCAGATGACCTGGCCTCTACAGTCACCGGACCTGAACCCAATCGAGATGGTTTGGGGTGAGCTGGACCGCAGAGTCAAGGCAAAAGGACCAACAAGTGCTAAGCCTCTCTGGGAACTCCTTCAAGACTGTTGGAAAACCTCTAAGTAATTAGAGCAAAGGGTGGCTACTTTGAAGAAACTAGAATATAAGAGTTTTCAGTTATTTCACATTTTATGTAAAGTACATAATTCCACGTGTTCATTCATAGTTTTGATGCCTTCAGTGAGAATCTACAATGTAAATAGTCATGAAAATAAAGGAAACGCATTGAATGAGAAGGTGTGTCCAAACTTTTGGCCTGTACTGTATAACTCATGCACCTGTTCACACTCCCAGACCATGTGCAGGAAAGTTCCAGTTTGTTCAGGTTGACAAAACGTGCAATAGGGAGTAGGAATGCCTTTAGAGACGTATCTCTTCTGAGGTGTCCAATATGTCCTATGACATATGTTGAAGTGGATCTGCTGATGATTTGGGTTCTTGGAACAGTGGGAAATGTCCCAAACTGTATCCAAATTAATTACGGTCCCCTCCGGGCTCAGCTCTCGCTCCCATTCTTTACTATTGGGAGTTCTCCTACGGATGCTTGCATCAATTTAGCATAAATCCTGGACATTAATCCTCTCACAGAAAAATCACCAAGCCATTTAATGATTGGGTGGGTCTCAAGACTGTTCCCCCATGGTACTCCATAGCATTTTAGGGCTGACCTTAAGCGAAGATAGAGGAAGAAGGATGTCCTAGGGATCTCAAAGCTAGTTCTCAGGTCCTCAAAACTCAACATACCTTCCCCATTGAATAACTGGTTAAGAGTATAAAAACCTCTGTCACTCCACTGGTTACAAACAAAAGACATTAAGTGCATGTTGTGCCAAATTGGGATGCTCAAATGCCACTTATTGGTGTAGTGTAGTTGCTCCTCCACCTGTTTAAAGTTGGCCAATGTGTTGGTGATAATAGGGCCATAGGCTAGCATACACTTTTTTGGACACACACCTGCAAAGGCGAGGTCTTGCAGTCTTAGACTTCCAGTAAGGTTTTGCTCTATTTCTCTCTATGAAACTGTAGATGAGGGGTCTATCCATACTCTGAGGGCCCGTAGCTGAAAGGCTCTATGGTACACTTTAAGGTTGGGGAGGGCCAGGCCTCCCTTGTTCATGGTACAGTACAGGCCAAAAGTTTGGACACACCTTCTAATTCAAATGCGTTTCCTTTTATTTTCATGACTATTTACATTGTAGATTCTCACTGAAGGCCTCAAAACTATGAATTAACACATATGGAATTATGTACTTAACAAAAAAGTGTGAAATAACTGAAAACATGTCTTATATTTTAGATTCTTCAAAGTAGCCACCCTTTGCTTTTTTATTAATAAAGGAAAAAATTCCACTAATTAACCCTGACAAAGCACACCTGTGAAGTGAAAACCATTTCAGGTGACTACCTCATGAAGCTCATTGAGAGAACACCAAGGGTTTGCAGAGTTTTCAGTTATTTCACACTTTTTTGTTAAGTACATCATTCCATATGTGTTCATTCATAGTTTTGATGCCTTCAGTGAGAATCTACAATGTAAATAGTTATGAAAATTAGGAAACACATTGAATGAGAAGGTGTGTCCAAACTTTTGGCCTGTACTGTACGTCGCAAGGTAGAGTATTTTACCCTAGGTTGTTTACTATTCCAAATAAACTGCCGGATTACAGTGTCAAGTTTCTTCCAGAAATGTATTGGTGGGGGTAAGGGGATCATTGTACTTAAGAAGTTCACACAAGGGACTATGTTCATTTTAACATCAGCAATCCTGGACCGTAGTGATCCCGGCAGCACAGACCAATTAGTCAGATCCCTTTGAACACTACTTAATATATTGTCCTGGACAACTCGCTGTAGCGATGTGTAATAGGTGATGCCCAAATATGTAATTTTGCTTTGGGTTGGTATTGCATACTACTTTAGAAACTACTAACAAGTTTCTAAAGGCTTGGTTGAGACTATGGCCGTGGGATTCACAAATAAAGTACGTACCATGTCCAATCCAATCCACTTTATTTATATAGCACAATTTAAACAAACAACAAGGTTACCAAAGTGCTTCACAGAGATAAACATATAAAACAAAAAGGAACAACAAAATAAATAAAATAACACTAACAATGACAGCGACAACGAAGACCACAGCAGCTCTCACGGTGAATCAAAAGCCAAGGAATAAAAATGTGTTTTTAAACGAGATTTAAAGGTGTGAAGGGTGGGCGCACCTTTAATGTGTGGTGGTAAGTCATTCCACAGTTTGGGAGCAACTGCTGAAAAAGAGCGGTCGCCTCTGGTCTTCAGTCTGGTCCTGGGCACGTTCAGCCGCAGCTGATCCCCAGACCTCAATGACCTTGACGGGGTATAAATGTGCAAGAGCTCAGAAATGTACTGAGGTGCCAACCCATTTAGTGACTTAAAAACAAACAATAAAATCTTGAAATGTATTCTAAAATATACAGGGAGCCAATGGAGTGAGGCCAAAATTGGAGTAATGTGTTTGTGTTTCCGTGTTCCTGTTAGCAGACGAGCAGCTGCATTTTGGACTAACTGTAGACGTGAAAGGGAAGTTTGGTTCACGCCAGTGCATTGCAGTAGTCCAAACAGGTCGAAATAAAAGCATGAATCATTTGTTCAAAAATTTTAAAAGGTAACACAGGTTTAATTTTAGCTAAAAGCCTCAGGTGATAAAAACTGGATTTAACCACCATGTTTATCTGCTTGTCAAGCTTAAAATCACTGTCAATTTTAATGCCTAAATTGGTAACAACTGGCTTTACATATTGCTGTAGGGAACCAAGGTTTACGGGAGTGGAGTCACAAACCCGGCTGGGTCCAAACACAATGACCTCAGTTTTTTTCTTTGTTTAAATTCAAAAAATTAAAAGACATCCAGGTTTTAATATCCTTGAGACATTCAAGTAAAGGAGTCAGGGAACCGTTTGGGCCTGTAATTCGAGCACTCCATCGGCTCTTTGGCCTTTTTGTGTATGACCAAAATAAGTGCAGTGTTGGTTTGTGAAAGGTTGAAAGGTGCCCCTCTCTATGGCCGAGGTTAAAGTTTGTAAAACTAAATTTCCTTTTCTAAGGATAAATAAAGTGGAACTTGAACTTGAAAAGTTAATCTTTTCGGTCCATAATCCCTTCTCACTTCACACGATCCATCTCCCATACAATGCTACTGACAAAAAAAGAAAAAGAATGTCCAACCAGAGTAATACAAAAGGAAATATGTCCAAGTAGGATCCGAGCCGGTGTCTCACATTAGCGCCAGTCAGTGCCATGAGAGAGCCGAGAAAAAAGAAAAAAGGCAACGCAGCCATCAGCAGAGGCTGCTCATCTTTATAAGTCCGTTGCAGACAAATCACTCCATATTTTCTATCTTTCAGGGGCATTCAAATGTCTTAACTCCAGCTATGGCTTCTATTTTAAGTTTGGCAGGATACAGGATTCGGAATCTCACCTCTCTCTCGTGAACTTTTTCTTACACTCGTTGAACCTGTCGTGCTTTATCTGTGTCACTCTGAAGAAGTCTGGAAATAGTATTATGTTGTTATTCTGCCGGGATATCTTGCCCTTGCTTCTTGCTGTCCGCAACACCAGGTCCCGGTCCGTTGATCTTAGAAATCTCGCCAGAATGGTCCTGGGTCTGCCCCCTGCCTGGGGCTGCTGGACGGCGGTTCTGTGTGCAGTCTCAATCTCAGTCTCTCTCTCAGTCTCCAGCAACTCCCGAATCAGGTCACCCAAAAACTTCACTGTAAGGATGCCCACAAAATGGAGATTATTGCGTCGGTATCGATTTTCTAAAACAGTATTTTCCCAAAGCATGTTGACCTTATCTCTTACTAGCGGCAGGATCATCCAGTCTTTCCCCTTTCGGCCCCCTCTAAACTCTCCACGCAACTCTCAACCTCATTAATTTTGGTGACCAGGCCAAAAACCGAAATTACCCTTTATGTAAAACTCGTTCTGCTCCAGCATGAGTTTATATACAGCTTCAAGAAGACAGGAACTTCAGAGAGTTGGGACAGCACGACAAAATAACACATCGTAGTTAAACTGTACTGCCTGCCTAAATTCTTTTATTTTCATTTTGGCGCCCATATTATCCAATCTGTCCGTTCATACCAGCTGCGATTGTTTCGGCATCTCCTCTATTTGTTCTGCAAGCGAAAGTGTCAAGCGAGGCAGGTAATCACATACAGGAAGGCCACAGTGCAGCGGAGTACTTAAAATAAACCAATTTAAAAATTAAACACCCAGGTTTAATGTGATTTTGGCTGTCTTGACTTCTCAGGTGTCTCCAGCGAAACACGCGATTAGGCACTCTGAGAGAGAGACCGATGAACGGACAGACAGTGACACACACACACACACAAACACACACACACACACACACACACACACACACACACACACACACACACACACATTGAGAGAGAGAGAGAGCCTAGAGGAGAAAGATTGCTTTGTGACCGGCGCGGAGAAATGCACGGCCGGTATGAATGGCCAGGTGCGCGATCATGCACGAATCTACGCTTCACGGCTATTCGCTGCGCTTCAGCGTGTGGTGTGTTTCCGCTGTAATTCATCAGGTCTCCCAAATCATATGTGAAATGATTTGTGCTGCTCCTGAGTTTTTCCTTAACAATAACTCCTGTATGCTTTTTTTCAGCTTACAATGACAAGATTGTGTCGTTTCTTCGTCAACCAAACATCTTTGAGATTTTGCAGGAGAGACAACCTGATTTCAACTGGAATCATTCACTCAGGTACACACACATGCACACACACACACACACACACACACCTACACACACACACACACACACACACACACACACACGTACCAAGGTACCTAACAAAGTTTCTGAGGTACCTTTAGTATTTATTAGTATTATTAAAGTGATAGTTCGGTGTAATGTCCCCCTAGGGTCCTTTGCACCATGACCTCGAGCCAAACACCCCCCCAGAAGCTTTTTTCACCTGGGTCTAACATTGGGAGTTAGCATAGAGTAGCGTTTTCAGCTGAATAGCTTAGCGCAGGGGCTAATGGACCCACGTTTGTATCTGGTAAATGACCCCACTAATAATGCCCGAAATGATACCAAACGTCTACAGTAGTACAAATAGGTTATGCACTCATAAAACGATGGATTGGAAAGTTTGTAAGTACACCAGAAGTTTATGAACACTTGCCTGCTGGCTTCTGCTCTCTGCTGTTGTTGCTGCTGCCGGCAGTAAGACAAGTGCTTAGGGCCATCTACAAATTACAACACCGAAAAGAGATGCAACAAAAATATTTTTTAATTTAACTTTTTTTTTTTAAAGTAAGTGCTGTAGTATAACTAGCAGTAGACAAGTAATAACTGAGATAAGTTTGGAGACATTACCTTATTTAATCATTAAATTAATAAATATTTTTGTTGTATCTCTTTTCGGTGTAGTAATTTGTAGATGTCCCTAAGCACTCCTCTAACTGCAAGTAGCAGCAGCAGCAGCAGCAGCAGCAGCAGAAGCAACAGAGAGCAGAAGAGCGCAGGCAAGTGTTCATAAACTTCTGGTGTACTTACAAACTTTCCAATCCATCGTTTTATGAGTACATAACCTATTTGTACTTGTGTAAAAGTTTGGTATCATTTCGGGCATTATTAGTGGGGTCATTTACGAGATACAAACGTGGGTCCATTAGCCTCTGCGCTAATAAGCTATTCAGCTAATAACGCTACTCTACGCTTACTCTCCCAATGTTAGACCCAGGTGAAAAAAGCTTCTGGGGGGGTGTTTGGCTCGACGTCATGGTGCAAAGGACCCTAGGGTGAAATTACTCTGAATCATCACTTTAAGTATTTAAATGTATAGCTTCGATATGAAACAAAGATAGTCACCAGGTCTGTCTCAGTGTAATGTTGCTATGACAACAGGGAGAAGGTGCAGCTCATACGCACAGATGGAGGATCAGGATTGGCCAGGCTGTCAGGTGATGCTGATCTTGTCATGCTACTAAGGTGAGACCTGATTCCTTTTGTCTTCCCTTTCTTCGGTGTCTTGATCCCTCTCTGATGTTTGCTTCCTTATTTAATTTCTGATTTCTTTTTGATTGGACTGCAGCAATGCAAGGCCAGCCCTATAAGTGTGAAAGTTGATGACTGAGTCAGTGTTATTGATGAAGTTACACCAATGTTCAGAAAAGTGAGGACATGAGTGTCTTTCGAAATGTTTAAGCGCTGGCATTCCTTACGTCCTCAGCCGTTCTGTTTATTGTCGTTCATTCTGAATCTATCGCCCACTAAGGATGGAATATCTATCTATCTATCTATCTATCTATCTATCTATAATTGCATCGTCTGTCTGTCTGTCCGTCTGTCTGTCTGGGTGTTAAGAGCATATCTCTCGAACCGTTAGTCCGATGGATTTCAGGTGTCTTGCTATGGGCACGAATAAGTGCAGTGCCAAGTTTGGCGTTGTTAGGATAAGAAATGCAAAAGATATTGTTAAATATATAGGTTAAAGAAGCACACGTTGGCTTTTGCTGCTCTAGCCGCTTGCCACTCCCCCTCTCAAACTGAGTGAGCAGGAGCAGAGAGAGAGCGAGCAGCTGAGCTTTGGCAGCAAAAATGTGTGCAAAGTAGCACTACTTTGGACTGTCTTTGACTTTGAATAAACAAACGATAATTCCCGAATTTAAGGACGTTTCAGAATCCCACACATGCAAAGCACAACCAGCTACAACGAGTGCAGACAGAGCGTGATAAAGCAAGCCATATCTGTGTGTGTCCCTGTTTGGGGGGGGAAGGTTACCTGCACATCAGCGCCTCTGACTCTTTTCCTGCTATTGTATTAAATTGCGGGCAGGGTGGGTAGCGCACTGCCATGAGTCCATGACGCAAATGTCTGATTACTCCACATTTTAATTGTGATATTTTGTGATTACATTCTGATTCTGCAATGTTCTCTGTCAGGTAATTATAGAAGCACAATGTCTTCCTCCATAGGTGCCAATTTATGTTTTCCTCCGTGGGTGCTCACGGGCGCATGCCCTTTAAAAAAAAAAAAAGTAGTCGAAAAAATTTTGCATTTCAGAACCTTAGGAAACGGACAGTGGCCGATACAAACACGCTATTAACTCGATAATAAAGCCGTAAAGTTTCAACTCAGGACAGCGGCACTTCTCACAAATACAGATAGGATTGGAGATGAGAAGTTTAACTGACCACCAACTACCACTGACATGATGGAGCACCACGACCGGCCACTCGCGGTACTCTGGCGCGCAGTAACCAATTCTGTGGTATCAACCGTGAGCAGCTTTGTGGAAAATTAAGAACTCTCTGCGCTGGTGTTGGATGTCATCGATGCACTTGCATCATTAGGTTTGCTTTTTTAATAACAAATCTGTCCATTTAATTCTCACGCTGATTACCTAAAGCACATGCACCCACTGGATGGAGGCGTTTTCATCCAAGAGACGCTGTGATTGGTGGATAGGATATGGAGCAGGGGACTGACAGCAACATAACTAATCACATTATGACAGACGCTCCACTTAGCAACAAAAAAAATTGTTTAATTTTAAATAAATGTAGCCTACTGGCAGTCTGGCACACATGGGTGCTCAGTGGGTGCTATTATTTTCCGTGGGTGCTCGAACTCCGGAGCACCCACGGTATCGGTGCCTATGTCTTCCTCTGATGTAGACGTAGTCTACACTAAGTCAATAGATAGTAGGCTATACAGTGGAGTTGCATATTAAGTGGTTTAGGGTCCTTCTGTAAGTCTTTTTGGGGTACACTTTGGTTTTGATAAATTCTACAAGCAGCAACACCACAGGCCAAGTAATCAGCCCATTTTCAACGGGCACAGCACTAGTTCTGCTGATGTTGGATTAATCATCTCTGAGGGCTGTCGGAAGTGTGAATCAGTAAAAGACGAAAACCCCCTTAGAGATATATATATATATATATATATATATATATATATATATATATATATATATATATATATATATATATTTATATATAATAAATAACTTGAAAAGGGAGGGAAAAGGACATTGTCATCTACAAAAAATGTATTATCACTGTAAATTTAATAATAATAGTTACGTTTTGACTTCGGTTTAAGCGTCTTTCGTTGAGGCCTCTGTCAATGTCTAACAATTAGCCAGTTAACGTGCTAATAATGCTTACAAATAACGTTAAATAAAATATTAGAATTTCACTTACCCAGAACTGCAGGATAGACTGCTTGGGAGTGTCCATTAGTTCAATTAAATGTACAGCAAGCCATAAAATACGTTGGATATTTGCTTGAAAATTGTCTGAAAGGCAAAAACACAGCCAGGAGGTCAAGAGCAGTGACTCGCATTAGCTTTCACTGAACTGTCTGTTAGGGAGCCTCACTGCAGGTGTTAACGAAAAATTCAGGAGCAGCACAGCTCATTTCACATACGTGAAGAAGATTCTGTAGATCTTGATGACTTACACAGAAGCATTTCATGAACACTCAATTGAGGAGACAATTAAGCAGGCAGTACAGTTTAACCACAAATGTGTTATTGTGCTAAAGCCTAGTTCAGCCTATCTCTCTTTCTGGGAAGTATGCAAAAGTGTGGCTGGCCCACCGACCTCCAAAAGGAGACAGTCCTGAAACAAAACATTCATTAATCATGCAGTTGTCTATGTAGACTCCTTGAGTCTGTAGAGACACAAACATAATTAAAGCTGCGAGCAGCGATGGACGGGCCCTCGCGCCTCTGTGCGCATTGGGGTTACAGGCGGACGCCGCTCCTTGCGACCTTGCATTTGTGCAGCACTCAGACACCGCAAATCGTCAACAGTGAAAAGGGAACTCCCTGCCGAGTTCAACGATACCTCACACAAGACTCTACGTCATACGGTTCATAGCTGTGGAAGGGGGCGTGGCCAAAGTATAGGGGGCGGGCCAAACCTTTACCCAGGGTGCACAATGCACAAGTTACAGAGGACCAACTTTTGTTGTATCTTGGCAAAAGTAATTCCGATTTACATGAAACTTAGAATGTGTTGTCTACATGTGATGTTGTGTTTGCCAGTACGCCCCGATGAAAGAAGCGAGGGCCCGTCATCGCTGCTTGCTTCCATTTAAGGTAGAGTCTTGTGTGAGGTATCATTCATCTCAGCAGAGGCTTCATTTTTAATTGGTGATGGTTGGACCCGCCCCCTATGATTTAGCCACGCCCCCTTTCACAGCTAATGAACCGTATGACGTAGTCTTGTGTGAGCTATCGTTGAACTCGGCGGGGAGTTCCCTTTTCATTGGTGACGGTTTGTGGCGTCTGAGTGCCGCGCAAATGCATGGTCGCAAGGAGTGGCGTCCGCCGTTAACCCCGACGCGCGCAGAAGCGCAAGGGCCCCTCCATCGCTGCTCGCAGCTTTAATAATTCCTTCAGTTTCAATAGGGCCTTCGCCGCTGTCGGTGCTCGGGCCCTAATTATACATGAACAGGTTTGGTTATTAGAGACTGGCCAAATATTCTCATCCCCTGACCTGTGACCTATGGATGACCTGATGTTGTCTAAGCTCTTCCTTTGTCTCATCATACCACAACATGGTGTTTCTGGAAATTCCACCACAACAGGCACTTGTCAATCAAAGTGACCACTCTGATGTTATAACATAAATTCAACCCCTAGAGTTGTCATGACGGGTAAAACGTTTTTTTTTAACCAGGCTGTAAACATGTTTAATTCTGTTGTAATGTAATGTTAACAAGGGGTCTACGGAAATAAACTCACTTCTGCAGCCAGCCTCAGGTGACCACTCGATGAACTGCAGTTTTTGGCATTTCCGCATGTGCATCACTGCTCAGTACGGGAGGTTGCCCTTTGGGTTAGACGGAGCCCCAAGGAGATGCTACTTACAAATCTTGCTTGACTTCCCAAAAACCTTTTTCTCTTGTTTCTGTGTCTTTTAGCAAACATGCACCATGCACCATGTAAACATGAACACCTCCTTTTTCTCTTGTTTCTCTGTAGATTAACACTGCAACATGTAAACACAGGCACCACCTTTTTCAGTTGTTTCTCTGTAGATTTAAAAATTTTTAAATAAAAGACCTCGGTTGTTAACTTAGGTACATGTTCTTAGACAAAAATTAAGACATAATAAAATAACCCTAATATTCAAGACAATACATTAAAATAATACCAAAATAGACAACAAACTGTAAACCAATGGTCCTATTATGTATTAGTGGTCAAACAATACGCACATATAGTAGTATAAGCCTCTCCACAGCACATGACTTCTTAGGAGCCCTCCAGAAAGCCTAACTTTTCCCATTGTCTAATGTAGACATTCAATCTTGCAAACCGTTTATATGACATATAAGACATAATCCAAGTCTAAACAATCTACAGGCAGTCCAACAGAAGCAATGCATAATCTTGAACTGAATAAATTGCAATTCAAATCCCTTTCCCATGTCTTTTTAAGGGGTAAGCAAGCTTTTTATAAAATGGAGGTCTATTAATATCACAAGAGATTTTGTTCAATAAGTTAAATGTCTGTTAAGTGTACTGTAAGACCCACTGTGAATGTGCTGGGTAATGTCATTTTTCACGCCGGGCGCTACATTAAAATCAATGGAACACACCTTACAAAAAGTGTGGAGGTTGTCGATATGACTAGGTAAGATGCAAGTAAACTGTTGTGCCCAACACTGTTGAAATTTACAGCTATATTTCGATTTCTTTGCGTGAACACCGCCTTCACCTGCCATTTTTATCAGCTGGCTTTTGGGTCTGAACTTTGAAGCTGGGTTATAGGTTGCCAGGTTGAGTTGGCAAACAGGTTGAAAATTGTATATGGTGTGTGGATTGTGTGAATAGGATTTGTTTCATACAAGATTTGGCAACTGGCCAACATATTGGTCCAATTATTTATAAAGGAGTTTGGGCCATGCGAATTACGGGAGTTTCCCAGGAGAAATAACAAACCGGGAGGGGTCCGGGATATAGGGCTAAAAAACAGGAGAAACCCGTGAAAAACGGGAGTGTTGGCAGGTATGCTGGTCAGCCGACGAGGGAGCGATCCTGGCCGCTACTAGCTGGCTGTCACGTCAGACTGGAGCTTCTCAAGTCTGACAACATCAGAGCAAATGTTCAATTGGCCATCAATTTTCGTAAAACTGCCCATATTCAAACTCGACCAATTCCATTTCTCACATAAAAAAGTCTCAAAACTTAATTTAGTGATGAAATAGTAGACAAAATAGTTGTTTGCTGCAGCTACTATGGCAAACTACCAATCTAGATTCTAGAATCGATTGCGTAAAACACAGAATTTGAGGAAGTTGAAAATATGTTAGTTGAAATACATTGTAGTTTGCATCTGAATTTTGGATTCTGAATTTATAAATTGAGCATGGTGCATGCTAGCTGCAATGCTAAATTGCTCTGTCTCTCCTCCTCTCTCTCCTCTGCAGTCTGTTTGAAGATGAAGTAATGTCCTATGTGCCGCCTCACGCCTTACTTCACCCCAGCTACTGCCAGTCACCTCGGGGATCCCCTGTCTCCTCCCCACAGAATTCGCCTGGTAAGAGACTTAATGCCCTATCTTGCAAGTGTCTTTGCTAGTTTAAAACCGATGCAGTTGTCAATTTCCTCCACGTCTTTTTAAATAGCAAATGCACCTGCGCCCATCTGTGCGCTCATGGCCGTGCTCGTCTTACAGGGAGGTGGGTTCAGGTGCATTCTTGGCATATTGCTATCTTGAGGCAGCGGAAAGTTATCGCACCATTGACCAACAAAAACCTGGTCTAAAGTCAATAACACAGCATTTCATTGTTATTTTAACCCTGCTTCACCTCGTGGAGTTTTGGTGGCATAGTGCTGCTCGTGCGCTTTCACTTTGCGCACGAGCAGATTGGTTTCCTCTCCTGAAAATCTCTCCTTCCTGCTTAGCAAATCCGCCATTATAATAGCAATGCGCCAAGGTACAAACGTGCCTGGCTTTTAAAGGGAATGGAAGATGACACTCTGATTGGTTTATTGCATGTTATGCCCAAAACACACCTATGATTAATTAAGACACTAAGTACAACCCTTTTGAACCATGTGCCTTTTTTCCGCTGTTAAACTAGCAAAAGTGGATTCGTACACGCCCTAAACGCATCTGCACGAGGCGCTTCACGCTGTGTGCTTAGATCGTTAAAATAGAGCCCTAGTCACACACAGACATAATTATTTTGGCATCACAAAATAACCACTGGAATGCACCGACCTGTCCCGATTACTGACATATCCCAGTGCAGTAAAGGAGTAAAATGTTTCTCTTTCTCTCCGCCATTAGGTACTCAGAGAGCTAATGCGAGAGCCCCAGCACCTTACAAGAGAGATTTTGAAGCCAAACTGCGCAACTTCTACAGGAAACTGGAAACTAAAGGCTACGGCCAAGGACCAGGGAAGCTAAAGTAGGTGTAATGTGTTCGTTTGAAGACAGACCTTTCTTCTTGTTTTTTTGTGCTTACACAATTGTATGTGTCTGTCTGTCCACTTGTTTGTGATTGTGTCTCAGGTTGATCATCCGTCGTGACCATCTGCTGGAAGATGCCTTCAACCAGATCATGTGCTATTCCCGTAAAGACCTGCAGCGCAGCAAGCTCTACGTCAGCTTCATTGGGGAGGAGGGGTGAGTATGTGGTAGGGGGAGAAGAAGAAGAAGCATGAAAACCACAACACGTTTGCATATATGTGCACCATAGCCCATTTCCTGGACTATCTGGCTTATATATGATTTTTTTATGATTAACAGTTTTTATTTAAATTCATAAAAAGATGCAGAACATACAACTTACACCATTAACATATCCCCTCCCCCTTCAACCATCGTCATCACCACTACAAAAATTAAGACAAGATGAAATAATAATAAAATCAAATACAATAAAATCATGACAAAATAGACAACTGTAAACCAAATAAACATAAATATATATATATATATATATATATATATATATATATATATATATATATATATATACACAGGGCATGAAATTAACACCTGCCCAACTGCCAAATGCGGGTGAATTTTGCAATTGGCGGGTAACACTGTCAATCTATCTGCCACTTTGGCAGGTAGCCAATGAGAATTGAGTGATTCAGATGCGTAACTATCGGTAAGCAGGGTACGCGGTTGCTTACGGGCCTGGTCCAATCGGGGGCCCACATCACTGGAAGACATTGATTGACTATCGCATTTTCATTACTAACACAATCCCAGGAGTCCCACGTGCAGCCACTGACCAAGCGGGAGTGAGAACGGGTAAAATTAATTTCCTTGTTTCTGTTATGAAGACGAGACGTGTGTGTGACTCCAACATCTCACATTACCAACAAAACGTACAGCGAAAGACCATGCAAAACATTTCAGACTGCCCTGCCAACATGTATACATTGTAACATCAATGTACGCTGTAACGATTTTTCACTCTTAAGTCTCTGAAAGTTGCTGCTGTTTCAATCTTGTCAGCTGTCTGCAGCGGGCGGGGCTGTTGCTCCGTTTCCCCCGCGATTGACGTGCACACACACAAACACACACAATCACACACGGTGGATGCAGGAAAAAACGCAGATGAGACCTACAGGATGACCTAAATTGAGGACATCTACTTTATTGTAAGTGCAATGATAAGTTAAAGTCCAGTAAGTACTTTAAAAAAACGTATGAATGTGAGTCCCAGCCCAGGATAGGAAATTAACTAACAATGTAAAGATCAACAAGCCACTGACAGATATGTTCATATTTGATTAATTCAATAAATTATTATTTTGTGTCTTAAATCCACCAGCCGTTTTCATATTATAACAACATCATCATCCTGAGGCTTTATGGTAAGGTTCCTAGAAAATCTCAGCCCAGAGTAATGAATTAATAGTACTAATTATTATTCTCCCCAAAACAAGTTTCCTTTTTATAAATTTTTTATACAAAAAAAGTTGCAACTTTTTTGCAACAACTCATGTGTTATGGTCCACATTCACCAGTGTTTTTGTTGTTGTTGTGGTGCGCGTAGGCTACTCCTGATTGTGTCAGTCATCTCATCTCTTATATGCAGTGGCGTAACGAGCCAACACCGGACCCCTATGCAGTATTATCAAGGCTGGCCCCCCTACTACAGCACGTGATGACGGCGCAATGTCCATGAGTAGGCTACCATGAATAGGACAGGATAGGATCATAGAGACACAGCAAGTCCTGTTTTTCACCTTTATGAGGTATATATATATATATATTAGGGCTGTCAAATGATAAAGAAAATTTTATCGCGATTAATCGCTGAATTTCTATAGTTAATCGCGATTAATCACATGTTTTATCACATGATTAAAATTCTGTTATTTTGCATTTCAGAACAGTTTTTAAGTACATATTAACAATGGAACGCAATTATTACCAGTGTATCTTGATTGGGAATCAAATGAATGCAAAGAAAGTTACTTTATGAACTTGACTTTAAGATTTGTATTTGTTAATTTTTTATTTACTGTAAACAAAAGAAGAAAAAAGAAAAAAAAGAAGTCAGCAACTTGTTTATTGTTAAGGCCATGGTCAAAATTAAAGATTTAATAATAAAGTAATAACTATAACAATAACTTATTTCACCAGTAAATTGCTGTTGAATGACAAAAACAACCACCAGATGGGAAAAGGATATTTTACAATTACTGTGAATGCACCACGAGGCTACCTGTTTTAAGTGAACGCACCGTCTGTGTTGTTTAATTCCGACAACTGCAGCTGATGCGCTGCAGAGCAGACTGTTACGTCGGTGTTGGAATCCTCTACAGTGAAATACAGTCACACTTTACACTGTTTAACGTTAGCGGTCAACATTTTAACTGTGTTTAATCCAGCTGCTAGCTAAAGGTAGGCTAACTTTACATGCTGTCAGGTGTATGGTAAAGTCAGGCACCGAAATGAGGCACCGAAATTTTCGTTCTTATTCGGTTTCGTTACTACCGTTTAGGTCGGCACGTTTCGGTACCCAACCCTACTTACCAGAGTCAATATAGTGTGCAGTAACTCCTGGTAAGGTGCGGCAAAGGGTCAAAATAGTGCCTGTTAGGCACGACATGAAGCCGAGTGAAGTGAAAATAGATGCCGACTTGGACTAATTTACCTTATAATCTGAACATTTTAAAAGAGTCAATGATCCCGAGTAGACAGGGTATTGATCTGCTAGGTTAGGACACAAAAAGTAATATATCATCCGTTTTAATCATAAGTTTATGCACCAGCCCATCTGCCATGACACCTCGGAAGTTAGTCTGCCTATGGCTCTATGGCTGCCACCTTTTTTTTGTATTTCTTTTTTTTTTTTAGATAATTTTTTTTGGGCTTTTCCGCCTTTAATGGACAGGACAGTGAGAAAGGGGAGAGAGAGGGGGAAGACATGCAGGAAATCGTCACAGGTCGGACTTGAACCCTGGACCTCTGCGTCGAGGTATAAACCTCTAAATATATGTGTGCCTGCTCTACCCACTGAACCAACCCTGCCACAGGTTGCCACCTTTCAACATCAGAGGAATAAGGAAAAACAAAATCGAACTTAATCAAATTTTAACTGAGAAACAGGTCACAGTAGCATCCTAAGGAAAGAAACACCTTTTAAAATGATGGTTTTAATATTTTAAGAAAAGAACGACCAACAGGTCATTGAGGTGGTGCAAAAGGGCATAGAATACACGGAAACCCTTTTTAACCTTGCACAAGAAGCACTGGCCGATAATGAGTACATGGCCACCACAGTGGTTTTAAATGTATCCACCACTCTGCTCATTACATCATTCTACTGCCCCCCTGAAATACAACCCTCTGAAAAACTCATCAAGACCATCACCAACAACAGAAATGTGCTCATACTGGGTGATTTCAAGGATTTTAACTGCAAATCTACAAACAAATCAGGAACAGCACTCAAGGAAATACTGGACACCACCTTACCATCCCCAATAATGACGGACCTATTCACATCCACTCTGCCTACCCTACCATGGACATACTGGACCTGGCATTCTCCTTACCAGACCTCTCAGCCACACTCCAAAACTTCACTGTGAGCCACCTGGACTTTCTTCCAAATAGGCCCATCATCTGGCCATTCGCCCATAGCCGTGCACGACAGACAGCAACAGAAAAACAAAAAATGTACAATGCCATTACATCTGCATTGAAAATAAAATACAAATAATGAAATATCACTGGCTACAGAAACCCCAAATTACACAAACATGTAATTATAAAACAGTACAGAGATTTTCAGAGATAAAGTAGGCTACTTGCTGTACCTGAACATGGGGATTCAATATATTGTAGGCCTATACCAAAACTACACTGAGAGTGTTAGTTGCTATATACTATAACTTATAACTATTCAGATATAATGAAAGCTAATTTAATGTTGTGGAAGTAAAAGTTTCCTGAGAAGGGCACTATTCTGAGGATGTCCTTCTCTGTGGCCATTAACATAAACGTTTCCAGGTGTTCCTGAGAATTTCTGCTCCTTAAGCGATTCTTAATTCTAAATGACAAATCAATTTTGTCTGTGAAGCTTTCACAAACAACCGCCAGGTCTTTGCCAGTTCCACAATAGTAAACGCAAATATGAAAGACAAGGAGAAACTGCACTCTGATGGAAGACAGACAGAAAGTGCCAGCTAGGATTTTTTGGTTAAACTTTTGGTTAAATTTGGTGAATTATTTAGCCCCCTTCCCTGTTTGTTAGCACGTTTAGAGTGGTACCAATGCATGCCTGATGTTTTCCCGTTTAATTCAATACCATATTCTTCATCCTAGCAGCAAAAGTACAACTACAACCTCTCATATACAACAAAGTGAAATCGCGGTCCATCCGCGATTAATTTCTAACACATTTAATGTTTCAAATTAACCTAACAGAAATTATTAAACACGTTAAGTTTGACAGCACTAAATGGCACGATCATTTTCATAATCATGATGCACACCCATGTTGATAGCTGGCTATGCAATTCGCTAAAATAGAAATAAAGGCAGCCTATTATAATGTGTCCTGCTCCTGGCACTTACCAGTACCTCTACCTTTTTTCTTTTTCTTTTTTTTACACGTAGCATATAAGTGATCGTATTAGTGCCCCCTGCTGTTGGCTGTTAATATCACTTTATTAGACTTTTTTTGTGCCAACGGCCGTTCTGGACTTTTCCAGAACGCACAGATTGTCAGTCTGTCCCTGGTAACATGTAATTACCAAAGTAATACATCACAGTAATAAGATGTTGCTACTGTTGCTTTTGTTTGTTTTCTATTAAGTCTTTTGGTTCTATTAAGTGTTTCTTTTCTTTTTTCTCACAAATGCGCTTCGTATGTTAACAATACGAATGTGTGCTTGTGACAGCATTGCAAACTGAGACAACTCATCTGCAAGCTATTGCAGGCAAACAATAGCCTCGAACAATGGCATCAAGCCTACACTTAGCTGGTCTGCTGCTGGCTCTGATGATCATTAGTGATCTTTTAGTTCCATGCCCCGCAACACAGTGGGAATATGGACTACGCATTCAAGCTGCTAAACTCTAATAGTAAATATTAGTCCAGCAGAGCAGGGGTGCAGTAAATACACCAGCACTTTTTGCACTTCGCACTTTAATTATTACAGTTCATTCTTAGGATGTTGTGTTGTTTGTGCTGTCATGTGTGTCCTTCTTTTGTGTCTTTTGTGTCTTAGGACGCTCTGCTGATATCACTTTCATGTTGATTTTATCTTATTGTATTTCTATTTTATTTTTTTTATTTGAGAATGTTTTTATGTTACATGTTGTTTGTGTTGTGGATTGTGGCGCTGTGTCCAAGACAAATTTCCCCTCGGGGACAATAAAGTGTATTCTATTCTATCTAAGATACTGGGGTAATAAGGTGATAAGAATGTAACAGATGTAATTGTGATGCAATTACCAATGTAATAACTAGGAAAGGGTTCGATGATAACCATATGTATATCTCGGTAATGGTAATATAGTTATATTAATATTGTAATAACATGATAATAATGGGGTAATATATGTTGATGTTTTCACAGTATTATAGGCTACTTGCGTGATACCTTCCAAAATAAATAAAACTTCTTGGAATTTATAAATGGTAATTACCATATTATAATACTGAAATTCATCCACCCTTCATCTTTCAAATATTTCCATTTTCTTTCAAGGTAATATTTCACAAATGATATGTTTAATCTTGTGACTTCTTACCTGGAAACACGTCTGGTAGTTTAACAACCATTTATCAGTGCTGCAAAATGCAAAACTACCTGTTTCTATTTCATTTTGTTCTGTCCCCATCAGGAAATTAGTTCACTTAAATGTTTTTCTTCTCCCATTGCTGGCAGTAGTTTGTTCCACGTGTGTGTGTTCCTTTAAGAACTGTAGGAACTTTGCACCATGGGATTTAGTCAGGAAGTTGAATTTAGCCCCCTTCCCTGAACAATGAGGCAGGACAGCCTCATTGTTTGTGTTATCATCTCTCCCTTACTATCCGCTTCAATCTTTGATGTTCCATGCCTTTGGTAGCATTCTCGGTATGTGATATCTTTAATTATTGTTAGAAAGTTTTAAGTGCAATATGTATATTTTTGATGATGATTGATAGCTCATATTAGACTGACAGGTATGCTTCAGTAAACTAGTGTGTCACTGTTACTTTGGGTTGTGCTACATCTAAGTATATTTTAGTTTATTTAGATAAACAATATAGGTTATACTACGTACACGGTATAACAATACATTACGTATTTCCTTTTTCAGCTTACATGTTAGCTACAGTATATACTATCACATTTCCAGGTAATCTCTGTACCTCTGTTACCATGTAATAAAATAGAAACAGGTAGTTTTACATTTTGGAGCACTGATTCATGGTTGTTAGACAAAAACTACCAGAAGCATTTCCAGGTAATCTCTACACCTCTTTTATTCTAATATTACTATGAAATGAAATAGAAACAGGTAGTTTTGCATTTTGCAGCACTGATTCATGGTTATTACACAGAAACTACTAGATGTGTTTCCGGGTAAGAAGTCACAAGATTAAACATATCATTTGTAAAGTATTACTTTGAAACAAACGGGAAATATTTAAGTGTGGATAAATTTCAGCATTATAATAGAGTAATTACCATTACCCAGATATACATATAGTTATTATCGAACCCTTTCCTAGTTATTACATTGGTAATTGCATGTTATTACAAGTGTTCATTTTAACAACAGCAATCCTGGACCGTAGTGATGCCGGCAGCGCTGACCAATTGGCCAGATCCCTTTGAACATTACTTAATATTGTTTCATAGTTGTCCTGGAAAACTCGCTGTAGCGTGTGTATAATGATGCGCTAATATGTAATTTTGCTTTGGGTTGGTATTGTAACACTAATGGCTGATGTCACATGCCTGTTGTTCAATAAAAGAAGATTACATTTATTCCAGTTCATTTTATAGCCAGAGATTGGATTTTTGGAATAGAGTCCTCAAGATCAGAGATGTACAACAAAATATCATCTGCAAATAATGATATTGAGCTGCTATTGGATTTGATCTGGACATTACAGATTTAATTTTTGCTTTATGGCTTGGGCTAACGGTTTAAGAGAGATTGCAAACAGCATGGGGAAAAGCGGGCATCCCTGTCGCGAGCCCTGCTTGATGGGAAATGGTTGAGAGTGCAAGCCATTGGTTGAGACTATGGCCGTGGGATTTGCATACAAAGTACATACCATGTCAATGAATTTGGTCCCCAAACCAAGCCTCTCCATTTCTTGCCACAAGTAGTTCCACTCTAGGCGGTCAAAAGCCTTTTCTGCATCCACTGATAAAACTGCTGCTGTTGCTGGAAGGCTTCCTCTATTACATGAAATAATAAAACGAGTTTCTTCCTGGTTAAATAAAGGTTAAATAAAAAAAAGAAATAATAATAAAATGACGCTTGGGTATAAAACCTGATTGGTCGGGGTGGACCAGCTTCTCGATAAATCGCTTTAAGCAGAGAGCCAGGACTTTGGAATAAAGCTTAATATCAGTCCCGATGAGGCTGATGGGCCTGTAATTTGAACAGGCCTTCTTTGGAATAACGGAGATCAGTGCAGTGTTCATTTTTTGGTGGAAAGTACCCTTCTCTATTGCTGAAGTTAAAGCTTGTAAAATGGTAGGTCCTAATATGTCAAAATACTGTAGAGGAAGCTCTGATGGAATTCCATCCAACCCTGGTGTTTTCCCTTTTTTAACTGTTTTTAATGCGGATTTAAGTTCCACTAACGTTATAGGTCGACCCAGTTCTTCTCCCTCCTCTGGGTCAAGAAGAGGCAGATTTAGCTCTTTTAGGAACTCCTGGCACTGTGTCGGATCTGAGTTGCAGGAGGACTAATACAACTTTGAGTAAAAGGATTGAAAAGTGGCGCTGATATCCTTAGGATTTGTTGAGATACCTCGGTCTGTGCGGATGCTGTTGATAGTAGCTCTGGATTCACTTTGTTTTATTTTCAGAGCTCTCCATCCATCCATCCATCTTCGTCCACTTATCCGGTGTCGGGTCGCGGGGGGAGCAGCTCCAGCAGGGGACCCCAAACTTCCCTTTCCCGAGCAACATTAACCAGCTCCGACTGGGGGATCCCGAGGCGTTCCCAGGCCAGGTTGGAGATATAATCCCTCCACCTAGTCCTGGGTCTTCCCCGAGGCCTCCTCCCAGCTGGACGTGCCTGGAACACCTCCCTAGGGAGGCGCCCAGGGGGCATCCTTACCAGATGCCCGAACCACCTCAACTGGCTCCTTTCGACGCAAAGGAGCAGCGGCTCTAATCCGAGCTCCTCACGGATGACAGAGCTTCTCACCCTATCTCTAAGGGAGACGCCAGCCACCCTCCTGAGGAAACCCATTTCGGCCACTTGTACCCTGGATCTCGTTCTTTCGGTCATGACCCAGCCTTCATGACCATAGGTGAGGGTAGGAACGAAAACTGACCGGTAGATCGAGAGCTTTGCCTTCTGGCTCAGCTCTCTTTTCGTCACAACGGTGCGATAGATTGAATACAATACCGCACCCGCTGCGCCGATTCTCCGACCAATCTCCCACTCCATTGTCCCCTCACTCGCGAACAAAACCCCAAGGTACTTGAACTCCTTCACTTGGGTTAAGGACTCATTCCCTACCTGGAGAAGGCATTCCATCGGTTTCCTGCTGAGAACCATGGCCTCAGATTTAGAGGTGCTGATCCTCATCCCAACCACTTCACACTCGGTTGCGAACCGATCCAGTGAGTGCTGAAGGTCGCAGGCCGATGATGCCATCAGGACCACATCATCTGCAAAGAGCAGCGATGAGATCCCCAGCCCACCAAACTGCAACCCCTCTCCACCCCGACTACCACTCGATATCCTGTCCATAAATATTACAAACAGGATTGGTGACAAAGCGCAGCCCTGGCGGAGGCCAACCCTCACCTGAAACGAGTCCGACTTACTACCGAGAACCCGGACACAGCTCTCACTTTGGTCATACAGAGATTGGATGGCCCTAAGTAGAGACCCCCTCACCCCATACTCCCGCAGCACCTCCCACAGTATCTCCCGGGGAACCCGGTCATACGCCTTCTCCAAATCCACAAAACACATGTAGACTGGTTGGGCATACTCCCAAGCTCCCTCCAGGATCCTTGCGAGAGTGAAGAGCTGGTCCGTTGTTCCACGACCAGGACGGAATCCGCATTGTTCCTCCTCAACCCGAGGTTCGACTATCGGCCGAACCCTCCTTTCCAGCACCTTGGAGTAGACTTTACCAGGGAGGCTGAGAAGTGTGATACCCCTGTAATTGGCACACACCCTCTGGTCCCCCTTTTTAAAAAGGGGAACCACCACCCAGTCTGCCACTCCTTTGGCACCGTCCCAGACTTCCACGCAATGTTGAAGAGGCGTGTCAACCAGGACAGCCCCTCCACATCCAGAGCCTTGAGCATTTCTGGACGGATCTCATCAATCCCCGGGGCTTTGCCACTGTGGAGTTGTTTGACTACATCAGTGACTTCCGCCTGGGAAATCGACGACAATCCCCCGTTATCCTCCAGCTCTGCCTCTAACATAGAGGGCGTATTAGTCGGATTCAGGAGTTCCTCAAAGTGCTCCTTCCACCGCCCTATTACCTCCTCAGTTGAGGTCAACAGTGTCCCATCCTTACTGTACACAGCTTGGATGGTTCCCC
The DNA here is from genome assembly GCF_004354835.1 of Perca flavescens. Classification (NCBI taxonomy): domain Eukaryota; kingdom Metazoa; phylum Chordata; class Actinopteri; order Perciformes; family Percidae; genus Perca; species Perca flavescens. The sequence goes on from NC_041354.1 coordinate 13,836,577, forward strand.
GCTTCCCCCTCCTGAGGTGGCGAACAGTTTTCCAGAAGCACTTTGGTGCCGCCCGAAAGTCCTTCTCCATGTCTTCTCCAAACTTCTCCCACACCCGCTGCTTTGCCTCTTTCACGGCGGAGGCTGCAGCCCTTCGGGCCCTTCGGTACCCTGCAACTGCCTCCGGAGTCCTCCGGGATAACATATCCCGGAAAGACTCCTTCTTCAGTCGGACGGCTTCCCTGACCACCGGTGTCCACCACGGTGTTCGTGGGTTACCGCCCCTTGAGGCACCTAAGACCCTAAGACCACAGCTCCTCGCCGCAGCTTCAGCAATGGAATGGACTTTGAACATTGTCCACTCGGGTTCCATGCCCCCAGCCTCCACAGGGATGCACGAAAAGCTCCGCCGGAGGTGTGAGTTGAAAGTCTGTCGGACAGGGGCCTCCTCCAGACGTTCCCAATTTACCCGCACTACACGTTTGGGCTTACCAGGTCTGTCCAGAGTCTTCCCCAACCCCCTGACCCAACTCACCACCAGATGGTGATCGGTTGACAGCTCTGCCCCTCTCTTTACCCGAGTGTCCAAAACATACGGCCTCAGATCAGATGAAACGATTATGAAATCGATCATTGACCTTCGGCCTTGGGTGCTCTGGTACCAGGTACACTTATGAGCATCCCTATGTTCGAACATGGTGTTCGTTATAGACAATCCATGACTAGCACAGAAGTCCAACAACAAACAACCACTCTGGTTTAGATCAGGGAGGCCGTTCCTCCCAATCACGCCTCTCCAGGTGTCTCCATCATTGCCCACGTGTGCGTTGAAGTCCCCCAGCAGAACAATGGAGTCCCCCACTGGAGCCCCATGCAGGACTCTAGTCAAGGTCTCCAAGAAGGCCGAATACTCCGAACTCCTGTTTGGTGCATATGCACAAACAACAGTCAGAGTTTTCCCCCCACAACCCGCAGGCGTGGGGAGGCGACCCTCTCGTCCACCGGGTAAACTCCAACACAGCGGCGCTCAGCCGGGGGCTTGTGAGTATCCCCACACCCGCCCGGCGCCTCACACCCTGGGCAACTCCGGAGAAGAAAAGAGTCCAACCCCTTTCCAGGAGTATGGTTCCAGAACCAAGACTGTGCTTAGAGGTAAGCCCCACCAGATCTAACCGGTAGCGCTCCACCTCCCGCACCAGTTCCAGCTCCTTCCCCCACAGAGAGGTGACGTTCCACGTCCCCAGAGCCAGCGTCTGCCGCCCGGGTCTGGTCCGTCGAGGCCCCTGACCTTCACTGCCACCCATGTGGCATCGCACCCGACCCCAACGGTTCCTCCCACAGGTGGTGGGCCCATGGGCTGGAGAGATGGGAGCCACGTAGCTTTTTCGGGCTGTGCCCGGCCGGGCTCCGTGGCAAACCCGGCCACCAGGCGCTCGCCGACGAGCTCGCCGTCTGGGCCTGGCTCCAGACGGGGGCCCCGGGCTTCCTCCGGGCAGGGTCACTCCATCTCTACCTTGCTTATTCCTTATTTCAGAGCTCTCCTTCTTAGCAAATCATTTAGCTCTGCTCGATTTGTGACTAGAAGAGTATGTGTAATTTAGAAAAGCAAGTCTTAAGAGATTGCTCTAACAATTTACAGCGTTCTTCGTTCTTCCAACTTCACAATCTTTGCCTCTCTTTTCCTCTTCAAATTGACCGTGAAGGAGGATGTTAAATCCCTAATAAACGCTTTAGTTTCTTTCCATGTATATGCGGGATCAGGAACTGAGTCGGTATTAATTTATATGAATTCAGCCAGTTTGGTTCTAATTCTACATTAAAAGCTGTGTTCTGGAGAAGGGAATTATTAAATTGCCATCTCCTAGATTTTTTTCCTAAGATATCACAACAGAATGTGGTTATCAGCGCATTGTGGTCAGACAGAATTGCTAGTACTATCGCTATCATGTGGAACATTGCCTTAAGTTCACTGGAGCACAAAATATAATCAATGCAGGAGTGGGTGAGGTGACGTGTGGAAAGGAAGGTGTAGTAGGTTAGAAGGTAGTAGGATTGTGCATCCTCCATATATCTCTAAGATGGTGGGATTCCACAACTGCTTTGAACACTGATATATATTTCTGGTCTTTGGTGTGATTGACCCCTGATCTATCCTGATTTAAATCTAGTACTGCATTCACGTTTCCCCCTATAATTAGTGAATATTTGTTGAGACAGAGCAATTCATTGGTTAGGCGCGGGAAAAAGCTTTCATCATATGTAGACGGTGCATATACCGAAAAAAAGGCTATTTTCCTACTCCTTATTCTGGTACATATATAAGATATTCTGCCTGATAAGTCCTTACTGCTTTTGTCTACGGTGAGGGCGCATTTCCGCGACAGCAACAACAATGGAGCCCTTGGTTTTGGTGTTGTAATTTTAGAGTAGTTTGTTACATGTTTGCTCATTGCCAAAACACATCAACATTAACTACTGACATGTATGGTAATGTAGTAAAGATTGATCTAAATGTGTGTGTTGCAGGTTGGACTACAGCGGGCCTTCCAGAGAGTTTTTCTTCCTGGTTTCCAGGGAGCTGTTCAACCCTTATTATGGTTTATTTGAGTATTCTGCCAACGACACCTACACCGTCCAGATCAGCCCCATGTCCGCCTTTGTAGACAATCACCAGGAATGGTGAGGTTTACTGTACACACACAGTAACACATACAAGAGACAATAAAGCTCAGATATGATCTTTAGTATCCTGATTAACTTTGTGTGTGTGTGTGTGTGTGTGTGTGTGTGTGTGTGTGTGTGTGTGTGTGTGTGTGTGTGTGTGTGTGTTTTTTTCAGGTTCCGGTTCAGTGGTCGCATTCTGGGTTTGGCACTGATCCATCAGTACCTGCTGGATGCCTTCTTCACCAGACCCTTCTATAAAGGCCTACTGCGCATGTATGTGTATATACAAAGCATAGATGCATAAACACAATTTTTTTTAACAAATTTGAAACTCATTTGACATGTATATAAAGTTGAGTATTCTTGCAATCATTTGCTTCTCTTCTTAGCCAGTGTGTGTTTAATGTGACCTGGATTGCGACAGGTCTCATACACACACACACACACACACACACACACACACACACACACACACACACACACACACACACACACACACACTTACTCTCATTTCCCACTATATAGTCTCTGTGACCTGAGTGACCTAGAGTACCTGGACGAGGAGTTTCACCAGTCCCTTCAGTGGATGAAGGACAACGACATAGAAGACATGCTGGACCTCACCTTCACCGTCAATGAAGAAGTCTTCGGACAGGTTAGGTTCTGAGTGTGTTTCCATTTATACACATATATGTGGCAAGACAGAGAGACTGAAAAAAAAGTCTTTCCATTTTGCTTTGTGTTAAAGACAAAAAAGATCCTTTTATTAATTTTTTGTGTGTGTGTTACCATAGATAACAGAAAGGGAGCTGAAGCCTGGCGGAGCCAACATCCCTGTGTCAGAGAAGAACAAAAAGGAATACATTGAGCAGATGGTGAAGTGGAGGATAGAGAGAGGAGTTGTGCAGCAGACTGACAGCCTGGTCAGAGGTTTCTACGAAGTATGGCTTAGTGTGACATAATTTAACATCTTACACAAAACAAAAACATAAATATGTTAAAGCATCATTTAATTAAATTTAACATATTTCTGTATTTTCCAAACTATATGTTTGATGTGTGTGTGTGTGTGTGTGTGTGTGTGTGTGTGTGTGTGTGTGTGTGTGTGTGTGTGTGTGTTCTAGGTGGTGGATGCCAGGCTAGTATCAGTGTTTGATGCAAGGGAGCTGGAGCTGGTGATCGCCGGCACAGCTGAGATTGACTTATCAGACTGGAGGAACAACACAGAGTACAGAGGAGGTATGAAAGAAAAGATAGATGAATGGGCTGTTTATCAGACTAAATTAATGAAAAGATATCAAAAATAAACGATAATAACAAGTTCATGCGAATTCCCCAAAAAAAATTATGACACACGATTAACATGCGTGTTCTGTGATTTGGGCCTCGGGCTGCTCCGTAGTATGGGAAATCAGGAACCGATGCAGCAGTAACCAGGGGTTAAAGTGGACCCAAATGATCTGGAACGGCTTTCCGTCAGTTTCCATTAATAAGTAAATTAACCGTGGAGGACTCCGGAGGCGGTTGCATGGTACCAACAGGCCCAAAAAGCTGCATCCTCAGCCGTAAAAGGAGCAAAGTAGCGGGTGTCTCTGTAGAAGGACTTTTGGTCAGCACCAAGGTGCTTCTGGAAAACCATCAGCTACCTCAGGAGGAGGAAAAGGGGAACAACCCAAAGTAGTTAAATAGTTACATGACATAATGTGTTATGTTTAGGTTACCATGACAGCCATATTGTAATCCGGTGGTTCTGGGCAGCAGTGGAGAGGTTCAACAACGAACAGAGACTACGGCTCCTGCAGGTAAGTGTGTGTGTGTGTGTGTGTGTGTGTGTGTGTGTGTGTGTGTTTAAAGTGAAAGAGGAATTTTTGCCACCTCTTTTTTTTAAGTCTTCTTATACTCTTTTTTTTCATCTCTGTTCCTCTCTCCCTCCGGCTCCCTCCTTCACCTCTGCCTATTCAGTTTGTGACCGGTACATCCAGTATTCCTTATGAGGGCTTTGCTTCTCTGCGAGGCAGCAATGGACCCCGCAGGTTTTGTGTGGAGAAGTGGGGGAAGGTCACAGCACTGCCCAGGTAAACACAGAAAGCACACAATGCTCATTAGTGTTTGATTTTGGTCACAATTTCATGGCGTCATTGTTTTTGCTGTGATTTTGGAGCATGTTTAATATGCAAATTATCGAAAATTAAAATAATTTAATTAGGCTAAAGTATCCAAACATGTACTAGAGTAAATGTACTGATACTTTGTAGAAACAACTATTCAAAAAGAAGTAAAAGTAGTCACCAAAATAATAACTTGAGTAAGAGTACAAAAGTATATACAAAGTAAAAGCAACATAATGAGTTACAAGGCAACAGTCAGTAATTTGGCCAAGGAGATTATGGCAGACTATTTATTGGAATTGTTTTTTTCCACTTTTTGTTTTTTAATGAATAAACAGTACTGATTTGGTACTAATTAAACATTTATAAGAGATATAGTGAGCTTCAGAGATGCTGGTAGGTGATTTTTGTTACAGTAGTTCGACAGAGGTTAGGTTAGCCGTTTCCCTGTTTCAATGGAATTTGATTTGAAGGAACGTGCTGCTTACACTACCCCTTCTGTATAGAAACAGTATTAAGTGAAAGAGGTAACCAGTGTATTTTATCCCTCCTGTGGTCTCTCTTCAGAGCTCATACCTGTTTCAACCGGCTGGACCTGCCACCATACCCGTCCTTCTCAATGCTGTATGAGAAGATGCTGACCGCAGTAGAGGAGACCAGCACCTTTGGGTTGGAATGAACCTTGTCTGTCCACCTACCCAAATCTCAAGGACTGCTTCTGGTAGTGAAGAGGTAGCCATGATGGACAAAGGTTGAAAAGCTGGATTTAATGTATGGCTTGAGTAAATTTATAATATAGCAGAGGCTGATAAGACCTTTGAACCATTAAGCTGCACTCTCACCTTTTGAAATGTACAGAGGTAAACACTTATTTTTGTTTGCATGTGCACATATTTCGCACTTACTTAATAGCACACACCTGAATGATGTGATGAATGAAGACCCACACTGCCTTTGAGACCAGAATCCTAACTGCCAGGATTTGACGAGTCAGAGCCCAGGTTTTTTTTTTCTCTTTGATACCAGGAGTTTAAAGTTTAAGAAGATGCAACCACTGCCGAAAGCTGAGTGGACTCTTTCAGCCTCTTTTATTCTAGTGTCAATGGACCTCAAAAGGTTATACGCCTGTCCAGAACTGTGAGCTTCAGTGTCTCCTTGTAGTTATTTCTTAAAGTCTTTTAATGCCCGTCTGATATAACTTTTGGTAAAGTTTGTGGAATTTTCCTGTGAACTTCTACAGCTAATTTTGAAGTCCAGACAGATGTATTGTTACAGTATTTTCATCTGCAAGAAAAATTGATTTTCTAACGATGTTATTTTAATCTAAATAACTTGTGATGTAGATTGTGTGGGAAGTGTTTTTGAACCCGATCTGGATCAATTGGAAAAAAATATTTGGCCACCACTTACAAATTACATATGTATGTCTATTTATTTTGATTTTATTGTATTGATTTGCTTTGATCTAGGTCTATTTTTATTTATTTATTCAAAAGTAGTCTAAACTCAGATTGAAAGAAAATTGTATATCATGCAAAGTAAATTAAATCTCCACTACCAGTAGTGAATCTAGAAAACTGGGGTGGCAATAAATTTAGTTGAGTGGCATGCACACCTAGATCAGAACCGAAAGACTTCCCCGACTACAGCTACTGGTGTCAAACACCTAACACACTTAGGTCATCTGACTTTATTATGTACTTGGAAAATGACTTGATAAAGTGAGATATTTTGAAAAAAGATTTTGATTAGTTCTGGACCTAATTTTCCTGTTTACACTTTTAAAGAATATACTCTGTCAGTATTTCTGTTTGAAGTTAACACTTGGGTTGGAACTCAGGTATATTTTCACATGCAAAGTCATCCATCCATTTATTGTCCTCCACTTATCTGGGGTTGGGTCGTGGGGGCAGCAGCTCCAGCAGGGGAATCCAAACTTCCCTTTCCCAAACCACATTAGCCAGCTCTGACTGGTTGATCCCGAAGAGTTCTCAGGCCAAGTTGGAGATATATAGGGAGGTGTGTTCCTTACCACAAAGGAGCAGCATCTCTACTTCGAGCTCCTCACAGATGACTGAGCTTCTTACCCTATCTCTAAGGGAGCCACCCTCCTGAGGAAACCCATTTTGGCCGCTTGTACGTGGGATCTCGTTCTTTCGGTCATGACCCAGCCTTAATGACCAAAGGTGAGGGTCGGAAAGAAAATTGACCGGTAGATTGAGAGCTTTGCCTTCTGACTCAGCTCTGTTTTCATTATAACGGTGCGGTAAAGTGAATGTATCACTGCCCCAGCTGTGCCAATTTTCCAGCCAATCTCTTGTTCCATTGCTCTCCACTTGCTCTCAAGAGCGAGTGGAGTACTTAAACTCCTTAACTTGGGGTAAGTTAAGGAGGTACTTAAAGGTACTTAAACTCCTTAACTTGGGGTAAGTGAAGTACTAAAGGTCACAGAATGATGATGTCTTCAGGACCACATCATCTGCAAAAAGCAGTGATGAGATGAACTCCTCCCCGTGACTACACCTCGATATCCTGTCCATGAATATCAAAAACAGGATTGGTGACAAAGCGTAGTGCTGGCCTCCGACTTACTGCTCGGAGTCGGACACAGCTCTTGCTTTAGACATACAGGGCCATCCAATAGGATGGCCCAATAGGATGGCCCTGAGAAGGGACCCCCTTACCCTAACTCCTGCAGAACCTCCCACAGTATGTCTCGGTCATGTCCAGATCCACAAAACACATGTAGACCCCTCCAGGATCCTTGCTAGAGTGAAGAGATGTTCCACGACCAGGACGGAATCCGCATTGTTCCTCTTCCATCTGAGGTTCCACCATCAGCCAAACCCTCCTTTTAGCACCTTAGAGTGTCTACTAGGCTCAGGCTGAATGTGAGGCCCCTGTAATTGGCACACAATCTCTGGTCCCCCTTTTTGCCCACTCCTTAGGCACTGTCCCAAACTTCTACCCAATGTTAAAGGCATTTCATTCACACCCAAAGCTTTCAGCATTTCTGGACGGATCTCAGCAATCCCCGGGGCTTTGCAACTGTGGGGCTGTTTGACTACCTCAGTGACTTCCACCAGGGAAATTGATAACAATCCCTCATCATCCTCCAGTTTTGCTCCAGTTTGAGGATGGGAACTCAAACTGATCCAACTAACACTATTTGGATCAGTGTGAGGTCCCGTCCTTACTGTAGACAGCTTGGATGGTTCCCCGTTTCCCACTCTTGAGGGCGGCAAATCTTTTTCCAGAAGCACCTTGGTGCCGACCGAAAGTCTTCCTCCATGTCCATATCTGGGATAACATCTCCCGGAAAGACTTCTTTACTCTGACTGCTTCCCTGACCAATGGGTAAGTAGGGGTAGTTACTACCCCTGGAGGCACCCTAGACCCTGAGACCACAGCTCCCCGCCGCAGCTTCAGGAATAGAAGCTTTGAACATTGCCCACTCGGGTTCAATGCCCCCATCTACACCGATCCCTGTGATCCCTGCATCCGCCTGAAAAGCTCCGCCGGAGGTCAGAGAAAGGGGCCTCCTCCAGACTTTCCCAGTTCACCCGCACTACCCGTTTGGTCTTAAGTTCATGCAATTAACATATTTGTTTTAAATCACATATAATTTCCTCTCTGTTTTCAGAGAGACAAAATATTCATTATTTTAACTTAGTCTTTCCTGCAAATCAAGCACGCGGCCAATTTTGCCAATTTACAGTCTTCCCCAACCCCCATACCCAACAGATGGTTGACAGCGCCGCCCTTTTCTTTACCTGAGTGTCCAAAACTGTGTCACATATGCACGCACCAGCTCTGCTGCGGTTACTGTAAAACACGCTTAAGGCTTTTTGAAACCATTCTTAGTCTGGCCCCTTGTCTGAGACTTGTTTGCCATGGGAGACCCTACCAGGAGCTCACAGCTCTCATGTTCATAGGGACACACGAACATCTCCACCACAATAAGGTGATGATTCCAGAATCATCATCTTATTGTGAGGAACAAGCAAATTCAGTTGAATTCAAAAATTTGATCAAATAATTTAATCCCATAATTATATAATTTCCCTCCTTTAATGTCCAATGTACCAAAGTTTTGAGCCTTCACCAGATGCTCACTCTCCATATCTAACCCTAACCCAACCAACATACTCTTGAATATAAATGTTTGTTAAGCACTTCTTCTAAAATAAAATGTCATCACTCTATGCAAGCTTCTTCTTTTCTTTCTCTCTCTCCGCCCCATCTCCATACTTTCATTAAGAACCAGGTCTATTCTTTTTTATTCGACGCCAATCCTTTTATTTGTCACCACGGTAATTTAGCAGAATGCCTGCACCGCAGTGACTGCACTGCAGTCCAAATCCGGTAAGTAAAACAATACATATACAATAAATAATATGTCTTGAGGCAGCTAACAAATTAGCCCACGTATTATTTCATTTAAAATATCCTAATCTTTTTTGACCCTGTCTCTTAAAAGAATTGGAATCGAGAATCGTTAGGAACCGGAATCGAAACAAGGAATCGGAATCGGAATCGTTCAAATTCAAACGATACCCAACCCTATTGGGGACACATTCTAAGTTTTTGCAATTTTCCGGACTGACTGACCTTCATTTCTTAAAGTAATGATGGCCACTTGTTTCTCTTTACTTAGCTGATTGGTTCTTGCCATAATATGAATTCTAACAGTTCTCCATTAGGGCTGTCGGCTGTGTATCAACCTGATGGTCCCAACCCCATTAATAAGGCAAAAACTTCCACTAATTAACCCTGACAAGGCACACCTGTGAAGTGAAAACCATTTCAGGTGACTACCTCATGAAGCTCATTGAGAGAACACCAAGGGTTTGCAGCGCTATCAAAAAAACATTAAAACATACAAAACATTAGCGTTACTTTTGCATTATATTAATGAGAACAAAGGCATATTGTGTAGTTTGGGCCTATTGGCTGAACACCTGCAGTAGTGCAGTAACTTTTTGAGGCATTATTTAGACAAAAGGAGATAACTTTGAACTAGCATTTTATAATGCTTTACCCTGCAGCCTTTTTTCAGATGAGTTTCTACATCATTAGTTCATTCTTGAGGGTCTGCAACCTTGGGGATAGTTTACCACTTTCTAGACCAAGTTAAATCTTTTAAGTGAATTCAAAAGTGTTGGTCAGTGCTTTGGGATAGCTGAGGTGTAGTGCATAGATCACTCCACAGATTACCAGGAAGGCATCGCCAAGTCTGGGGAGGCTGACCACGGCATCACTTTCAATGACGACAGTGATTCTCACAGGGTGTTAGTGAACTGGACTTGCATCATAGTCACTGATGAAAGTAATGAAGCCCACTGCAAGCCTACTGTCTGTTGCATCCCGCCTTGCTGCGTTGTTCAAACTTTTCTTCTTCTGTGTTTTTCCAAAGAGCGGTAAGGAATCAGTGTAGTATGCAAATTAGCGCCACCTACTGTTCACGTTGAATCAGAGATTAACTTGCCATACAAAATTATCCCTGCAGCTGCTTAAATAAATAAAAAATATATAGGCTAAGCAAAAAATAAATAACATGAAGACATTTTGTCCTCCACTAATGTCTAATGCATTTCAGACCATTTGCTGATTGCAATTTATTTATTATGATCGATTTTACTTATTTGGTGAAGCACTTTGAGATTTTATTGTATTTTAACATGTGCTATATACATTTTTTTTGTGAGTTTATTTTTTAAATCATCCCTATTTTAAACAATAGAAATACTATAAATATGTTAAATGGCAGGGTGGTTTTCTATGTGAATGCCAGATAATTAAAAATAAAGAAATGATTTGATTCATCAAAACAACCTTCTCATTTCATTCTTTTAGATAGAATTCTTTTTAAATAGATGTATATGCTACTTGTATAGTCATTTTCAGTCTGTAAACTGAACCAGAAAACAAGTCAGTAGCATTAAGTAGTGCTCACTTAAAGAATGTGAGCTAATTAAGTATTTACTTAGAAAAAGCAAGCTGCATTAACTTCAAAACCATGAGCTAATTAAGTGTCATTTACTTAAAATAAACAAGTTGTCTTCACTTAACAATTATAAGCTTATTGAGTGTTACTTACTCAGAATAAACAAGCTGTGATCACTTAAAAAATGTAAGTTTATTAAGTATTGTTTACTCAGAACAATTAAGCTGCACTAATTTACCATTACTAAGTTCATTGAACTTACTTTTGTCAAGGCAATGAGTTTCCATACATTTTTTAAGTAAAGTCAACTTGTTAAAATTAACAGTGCAGGACTTTATCATTCTTAGTATGTTATTACTCAATTCTATTAAGTTGTACTTAAGTTATGTTTTTAAGTTAAGGAAGAACATGTTACACCAACATGAAAAAATTAAGTTAGGAGAAAGTTTTCTAAAACTTTGAGTATACACTACTTAATTTATTTAAGTACTTTGAACGTTCGGGTTTACAGTGCATCACTAACATAGCTTTACAGTAATTTCCTCCAAGAAACTCCTATAAAAATGTTTCTATGTCAGAATCATGTGTAACGTGCTCCAAATGGCTTCTTGTGGCGTGTAAAGCTTGTTTCCATCACTAAAATAGCTTTACTGTCGTTTCCTTCAAGAATCTCTCATAAAGAAGTTTCTATGTCAGAATCATGTGTAAGGTCCTTCCATTGCTAAAATACCTTTAAAGTAATTTCCTTCAAGAAACTCTATAAAGATGTTTCTGTTTCAGAATCATGTTCAAGGGTCTCTCAGCAGCTTCTTGCGGCGTGTAAAGCTTGTTTCCATCACTAAAATAGCATTACAGTCGATTCCTTCAAGAATCTCTTATAAAGGAAGTTTCTATGTCAGAATCATGTGTAAGGTGCGCCAAACGGCTTCTTGTGGCGTGTAAAGCTTGTTTCCATATATGAAATAGCTCCATATGTGAAATAGCTTCTCAGACATTTCCTACCAGAAGTGCGTATCAAGATGTTTTTATGTCAGAATCATGTTCAAGGTGCTCTAAAACAGCTTCTTGCGGCGTGTAAAGCTTGTTTCCATCACTAGCATTACAGTCGTTTCCTTCAAGAAACTCATATGAAGATGTTTCTATTTCAGAATCATGTTGAAAACAGCTTCTTGCGACATGTAAAGCTTGTTTCGATATCTGAAATAGCTTTCCAGTCATTTCCTACCAGAAGTGCTTATCAAGATGTTTTTATGTCAGAATCATGTGTAAGGTGCTCTAAAACAGCTTCTTGCGGCTCGTAAAGCTTGTTTCCATCACTAAAATATCATTACAGTCATTTCCTTCAAGAATCTCTTATAAAGGAAGTTTCTATGTCAGAATCATGTGTAAGGTGCTCCAAAAGGCTTCTTGTGCTGTGTAAAGCTTGTTTCCATATCTGAAACAGCTTTACAGTAATTTCCTTCAAGAAACTCCAATAAAGATGTTTCTGTTTCAGAATCATGTTAAAGGTGCTCTAAACAGCTTGTTGCAACGTGTAAAGTTGTTTCCATCGCTAATAAAGCATTACAGTAATTTCCTTCAAGAAACTCCTATAAAGATGTTTCTGTTTCAGAATCATCTTCAAGGTGCTCTAAACAGCTTCTTGCGGCGTGTAAAGCTTATTTCCATCACTAAAATAGCAGTACAGTCGTTTCCTTCAAGAATCTCTTATAAGGGAAATTTCTATGTCAGAATCATGTGTAAAATGCTCCAAACAGCTTCTTGTGGCGTGTAAAGCTTGTTTTATAGCTAAAATAGCTTTACAGTAATTTCCTTCAAGAAACTCTATAAAGATGTTTCTGTTTCAGAATCATGTTCAAGGGTCTCTCAGCAGCTTCTTGCGGCGTGTAAAGCTTGTTTACATCACTAAAATAGCTTTACTGTCGTTTCCTTCAAGAATATCTCATAAAGAAGTTTCTATGTCAGAATCATGTGTAAGGTCCTCCAAACAGCTTCTTGTGGCGTGTAAAGCTTGTTTCCATCACTAGCATTACAGTCGTTTCCTTCAAGAAACTCATATAAAGATGTTTCTATTTCAGAATCATGTTGAAAACAGCTTCTTGCGGCGTGTAAAGCTTGTTTCCATATCTGAAATAGCTTTCCAGTTATTTCCTACCAGAAGTGCTTATCAAGATGTTTTTATGTCAGAATCATGTGTAAGGTGCTCTAAAACAGCTTCTTGCGGCTCGTAAAGCTTGTTTCCATCACTAAAATATCATTACAGTCATTTCCTTCAAGAATCTCTTATAAAGGAAGTTTCTTGTCAGAATCATGTGTAAGGTGCTCCAAAAGGCTTCTTGTTGCAACGTGTAAAGCTTGTTTCCATCACTAAAATAGCATTACAGTCGTTTCCTTCAAGAATCTCTTATAAGGGAAATTTCTGTCAGAATCATGTGTAAAATGCTCCAAACACCTTCTTGTGGCGTGTAAAGCTTGTTTTATAGCTAAAATAGCTTCACAGTAATTTCCTTCAAGAAACTCTATAAAGATGTTTCTGTTTCAGAATCATGTTCAAGGGTCTCTCAGCAGCTTCTTGCGGCGTGTAAAGCTTGTTTACATCACTAAAATATCATTACAGTCAATTCCTTCAAGAATATCTTTTAAAGGAAGTTTCTATGTCAGAATCATGTGTAAGGTGCTCCAAAAGGCTTCTTGTGGCAGGTAAAGCTTGTTTCAACATCTGAAATAGCTTCTCAATCATTTCCTTCAAGAATCTCTCATAAAGAAGTTTCTATGTCAGAATCATGTGTAAGGTGCTCCAAACAGCTTCTTGCGGTGTGAAAAGCTCGTTTCCATCACTAAATATCATTACAGTCACTTCCTTCATGAATCTCTTATGAAGGAAGTTTCGATGTCAGAATCATATTCAAGGTGCTCCAAACATCTTCTTGCGGTGTGAAAAGCTCTTTTCCATCACTAAATATCATTACAGTCACTTCCTTTATAAAGGAAGTTTCGATGTCAGAATCATGTTCAAGGTTCTCTAAATAGCTTCTTGCGGCTGTTTCCATCACTAAAATAGCATTACAGTCATTTCCTTAAAGAATCTCTTATAAATATGTTTTTGTTTCAGAATCATGTTCAAGGGTCTCTATAAAGCTTCTTGCGGCGTGTAAAGCTTGTTTCCATAGCTAAAATAGCTTTACAGTAATTTCCTTCAAGAAACTCTATAAAGATGTTTCTGTTTCAGAATCATGTAAGGTCCTCCAAATGGCGTCTTGTGGCGTGTAAAGCTTGTTTCCATCCCTAAAATATCATTAGAAGAAGAATTATTTATTTATATTAGGACAATGCACATTAATCAACATTTCTGTAAATGCGCCAGTGTTAGCCAGTCGCCTAATTTTCAACTGTAGTCCTAGTTGCATGCATGTCTTTATGGTGGGAAGAAACCGGAGCACCCGGTGGAAACCCACGCAAGCATGGGGAGAACATGCAAACTCCACACAGAAAGGCATGGGACGACCTGGGTTTGAACCCAGAACCTTCTTGCTGTGAGGCAAAAGGGCTAACCACTGAGCCACCGAGCTGCCTTATAGTCAATTCAAGAATCTCTTTTAAAGGAAGTTTCTATGTCAGAATCATGTGTAAGGTGCTCCAAAAGGCTTCTTGTGGCGTGCAAAGCTTGTTTCCATATCTGAAATAGCTTCTCAATCATTTCCTTCAAGAATCTCTCATAAAGAAGTTTCTATGTCAGAATCATGTGTAAGGTGCTCCAAACAGCTTCTTGCGATGTGAAAAGCTTGTTTCCATCACTATATATCATTACAGTCACTTCCTTCATGAATCTCTTATAAAGGAAGTTTCAATGTCAGAATCATATTCAAGGTGCTCCAAACATCTTCTTGCGGTGTGAAAACTCTTTTCCATCACTAGATATCATTACAGTGACTTCCTTTATAAAGGAAGTTTCTATGTCAGAATCATGTCCAAGGTGCTCTAAAACAGCTTCTTGCGGCGTGTAAAGCTTGTTTCCATCACTAGCATTACAGTCGTTTCCTTCAAGAAACTCATATAAAGATGTTTCTATTTCAGAATCATGTTGAAAACAGCTTATTGCGGCGTGTAAAGCTTGTTTCCATATCTGAAATAGGTTTCCAGTCATTTCCTACCAGAAGTGCTTTTCAAGATGTTTTTATGTCAGAATCATGTGTAAGGTGCTCTAAAACAGCTTCTTGCGGCTCGTAAAGCTTGTTTCCATCACTAAAATATCATTACAGTCATTTCCTTCAAGAATCTCTTATAAAGGAAGTTTCTATGTCAGAATCATGTGTAAGGTGCTCCAAAAGGCTTCTTGTGCTGTGTAAAGCTTGTTTCCATATCTGAAATAGCTTTACAGTAATTTCCTTCAAGAAACTCCAATAAAGATGTTTCTGTTTCAGAATCATGTTAAAGGTGCTCTAAACAGCTTGTTGCAACGTGTAAAGTTGTTTCCATCGCTAATAAAGCATTACAGTAATTTCCTTCAAGAAACTCCTATAAAGATGTTTCTGTTTCAGAATCATGTTCAAGGTGCTCTAAACAGCTTCTTGCGGCGTGTAAAGCTTGTTTCCATCACTAAAATAGCATTACAGTCGTTTCCTTCAAGAATCTCTTATAAGGGAAATTTCTATGTCAGAATCATGTGTAAAATGCTCCAAACAGCTTCTTGTGTCGTGTAAAGCTTGTTTTATAGCTAAAATAGCTTTACAGTAATTTCCTTCAAGAAACTCTATAAAGATGTTTCTGTTTCAAAATCATGTTCAAGGGTCTCTCAGCAGCTTGTTGCGGCGTGTAAAGCTTGTTTACATCACTAAAATATCATTACAGTCAATTCCTTCAAGAATCTCTTTTAAAGGAAGTTTCTATGTCAGAATCATGTGTAAGGTGCTCCAAAAGGCTTCTTGTGGCGGGTAAAGCTTGTTTCAACATCTGAAATAGCTTCTCAATCATTTCCTTCAAGAATCTCTCATAAAGAAGTTTCTATGTCAGAATCATGTGTAAGGTGCTCCAAACAGCTTCTTGCGGTGTGAAAAGCTTGTTTCCATCACTAAATATCATTACAGTCACTTCCTTTATAAAGGAAGTTTCGATGTCAGAATCATGTTCAAGGTGCTCTAAACAGCTTCTTGCGGCTGTTTCCATCACTAAAATAGCATAACAGTCATTTCCTTAAAGAATCTCTTATAAATATGTTTCTGTTTCAGAATCATGTTCAAGGGTCTCTCTTGCGGCGTGTAAAGCTTGTTTCCATAGCTAAAATAGCTTTACAGTAATTTCCATCAAGAAACTCTAAAAAGATGTTTCTGTTTCAGAATCATGTAAGGTCCTCCAAACAACTTCTTGCGGTGTGAAAAGCTCGTTTCCATCACTAAATATCATTACAGTCACTTCCTTTATAAAGGAAGTTTCGATGTCAGAATCATGTTCAAGGTGCTCTAAACAGCTTCTTGCGGCTTGTTTCCATCACTAAAATAGCATTACAGTCATTTCCTTAAAGAATCTCTTATAAATATGTTTCTGTTTCAGAATCATGTTCAAGGGTCTCTATAAAGCTTCTTGCGGCGTGTAAAGCTTGTTTCCATAGCTAAAATAGCTTTACAGCAATTTCCTTCAAGAAACTCTATAAAGATGTTTCTGTTTCAGAATCATGTAAGGTCCTCCAAATGGCTTTGTGGCGTGTAAAGCTTGTTTCCATCCCTAAAATATCATTAGAAGAAGAATTATTTATTTATATTAGGACAATGCACATTAATCAACATTTCTGTAAATGCGCCAGCGTTAGCCAGTCGGCTAATTTTCAACTGTAGTCCTAGTTGCATGCATGTCTTTATGGTGGGAAGAAACCGGAGCACCCGGTGGAAACCCACGCAAGCATGGGGAGAACATGCAAACTCCACACAGAAAGGCATGGGATGACCTGGGTTTGAACCCAGAACCTTCTTGCTGTGAGGCAAAAGTGCTAACCGCTGAGCCACCGAGCTGCCTTAGAGTCAATTCAAGAATCTCTTTTAAAGGAAGTTTCTATGTCAGAATCATGTGTAAGGTGCTCCAAAAGGCTTCTTGTGGCGTGTAAAGCTTGTTTCCATATCTGAAATAGCTTCTCAATCATTTCCTTCAAGAATCTCTCATAAAGAAGTTTCTATGTCAGAATCATGTGTAAGGTGCTCCAAACAGCTTCTTGCGGTGTGAAAAGCTCGTTTCCATCACTAAATATCATTACAGTCACTTCCTTTATAAAGGAAGTTTCGATGTCAGAATCATGTTCAAGGTGCTCTAAACAGCTTCTTGCGGCTTGTTTCCATCACTAAAATAGCATTACAGTCATTTCCTTAAAGAATCTCTTATAAATATGTTTCTGTTTCAGAATCATGTTCAAGGGTCTCTATAAAGCTTCTTGCGGCGTGTAAAGCTTTTTTCCATAGCTAAAATAGCTTTACAGCAATTTCCTTCAAGAAACTCTATAAAGATGTTTCTGTTTCAGAATCATGTAAGGTCCTCCAAATGGCTTCTTGTGGCGTGTAAAGCTTGTTTCCATCCCTAAAATATCATTAGAAGAAGAATTATTTATTTATATTAGGACAATGCACATTAATCAACATTTCTGTAAATGCGCACGTGTTAGCCAGTCGGCTAATTTTCAACTGTAGTCCTAGTTGCATGCATGTCTTTATGGTGGGAAGAAACCGGAGCACCCGGAGGAAACCCACGCAAGCATAGGGAGAACATGCAAACTCCACACAGAAAGGCATGGGACGACCTGGGTTTGAACCCAGAACCTTCTTGCTGTGAGGTAAAAGAGCTAACCACTGAGCCAACGAGCTGCCTTACAGCCAATTCAAGAATCTCTTTTAAAGGAAGTTTCTATGTCAGAATCATGTGTAAGGTGCTCCAAAAGGCTTCTTGTGGCGTGCAAAGCTTGTTTCCATATCTGAAATAGCTTCTCAATCATTTCCTTCAAGAATCTCTCATAAAGAAGTTTCTATGTCAGAATCATGTGTAAGGTGCTCCAAACAGCTTCTTGCGATGTGAAAAGCTTGTTTCCATCACTATATATCATTACAGTCACTTCCTTCATGAATCTCTTACAAAGGAAGTTTCTATGTCAGAATCATGTTCAAGGTGCCGTAAAACAGCTTCTTGCGGCGTGTAAAGCTTGTTTCCATCACTAGCATTACAGTCGTTTCCTTCAAGAAACTCATATAAAGATGTTTCTATTTCAGAATCATGTTGAAAACAGCTTATTGCGGCGTGTAAAGCTTGTTTCCATATCTGAAATAGCTTTCCAGTCATTTCCTACCAGAAGTGCTTATCAAGATGTTTTTATGTCAGAATCATGTGTAAGGTGCTCTAAAACAGCTTCTTGCGGCTCGTAAAGCTTGTTTCTATCACTAAAATATCATACAATCATTTCCTTCAAGAATCTCTTATAAAGGAAGTTTCTATGTCAGAATCATGTGTAAGGTGCTCCAAAAGGCTTCTTGTGCTGTGTAAAGCTTGTTTCCATATCTGAAATAGCTTTACAGTAATTTCCTTCAAGAAACTCCAATAAAGATGTTTCTGTTTCAGAATCATGTTAAAGGTGCTCTAAACAGCTTGTTGCAACGTGTAAAGTTGTTTCCATCGCTAATAAATCATTACAGTAATTTCCTTCAAGAAACTCCTATAAAGATGTTTCTGTTTCAGAATCATGTTCAAGGTGCTCTAAACAGCTTCTTGCGGCGTGTAAAGCTTGTTTCCATCACTAAAATAGCATTACAGTCGTTTCCTTCAAGAATCTCTTATAAGGGAAATTTCTATGTCAGAATCATGTGTAAAATGCTCCAAACAGCTTCTTGTGGCGTGTAAAGCTTGTTTTATAGCTAAAATAGCATTACAGTAATTTCCTTCAAGAAACTCTATAAAGATGTTTCTGTTTCAGAATCATGTTCAAGGGTCTCTCAGCAGCTTCTTGCGGCGTGTAAAGCTTGTTTACATCACTAAAATATCATTACAGTCAATTCCTTCAAGAATCTCTTTTAAAGGAAGTTTCTATGTCAGAATCATGTGTAAGGTGCTCCAAAAGGCTTCTTGTGGCGGGTAAAGCTTGTTTCAACATCTGAAATAGCTTCTCAATCATTTCCTTCAAGAA
The DNA here is from genome assembly GCF_004354835.1 of Perca flavescens. Taxonomy (NCBI): domain Eukaryota; kingdom Metazoa; phylum Chordata; class Actinopteri; order Perciformes; family Percidae; genus Perca; species Perca flavescens. The sequence continues at coordinate 13,855,424 of NC_041354.1, forward strand.
TCTCTCATAAAGAAGTTTCTATGTCAGAATCATGTGTAAGGTGCTCCAAACAGCTTCTTGCGGTGTGAAAAGCTCGTTTCCATCACTAAATATCATTACAGTCACTTCCTTCATGAATCTCTTATGAAGGAAGTTTCGATGTCAGAATCATATTCAAGGTGCTCCAAACATCTTCTTGCGGTGTGAAAAGCTCTTTTCCATCACTAAATATCATTACAGTCACTTCCTTTATAAAGGAAGTTTCGATGTCAGAATCATGTTCAAGGTTCTCTAAACAGCTTCTTGCGGCTGTTTCCATCACTAAAATAGCATTACAGTCATTTCCTTAAAGAATCTCTTATAAATATGTTTCTGTTTCAGAATCATGTTCAAGGGTCTCTATAAAGCTTCTTGCGGCGTGTAAAGCTTGTTTTATAGCTAAAATAGCATTACAGTAATTTCCTTCAAGAAACTCTATAAAGATGTTTCTGTTTCAGAATCATGTTCAAGGGTCTCTCAGCAGCTTCTTGCGGCGTGTAAAGCTTGTTTACATCACTAAAATATCATTACAGTCAATTCCTTCAAGAATCTCTTTTAAAGGAAGTTTCTATGTCAGAATCATGTGTAAGGTGCTCCAAAAGGCTTCTTGTGGCGGGTAAAGCTTGTTTCAACATCTGAAATAGCTTCTCAATCATTTCCTTCAAGAATCTCTCATAAAGAAGTTTCTATGTCAGAATCATGTGTAAGGTGCTCCAAACAGCTTCTTGCGGTGTGAAAAGCTCGTTTCCATCACTAAATATCATTACAGTCACTTCCTTCATGAATCTCTTATGAAGGAAGTTTCGATGTCAGAATCATATTCAAGGTGCTCCAAACATCTTCTTGCGTTGTGAAAAGCTCTTTTCCATCACTAAATATCATTACAGTCACTTCTTTTATAAAGGAAGTTTCGATGTCAGAATCATGTTCAAGGTTCTCTAAACAGCTTCTTGCGGCTGTTTCCATCACTAAAATAGCATTACAGTCATTTCTTTAAAGAATCTCTTATAAATATGTTTCTGTTTCAGAATCATGTTCAAGGGTCTCTATAAAGCTTCTTGCGTGTAAAAGCTTGTTTCCATAGCTAAAATAGTTTTACAGTAATTTCCTTCAAGAAACTCTATAAAGATGTTTCTGTTTCAGAATCATGTTCAAGGGTCTCTCAGCAGCTTCTTCTTGCGGCGTGTAAAGCTTGTTTACATCACTAAAATATCATTACAGTCAATTCCTTCAAGAATCTCTTTTAAAGGAAGTTTCTATGTCAGAATCATGTGTAAGGTGCTCCAAAAGGCTTCTTGTGGCGGGTAAAGCTTGTTTCAACATCTGAAATAGCTTCTCAATCATTTCCTTCAAGAATCTCTCATAAAGAAGTTTCTATGTCAGAATCATGTGTAAGGTGCTCCAAACAGCTTCTTGCGGTGAAAAAAGCTTGTTTCCATCACTAAATATCATTACAGTCACTTCCTTCATGAATCTCTTATGAAGGAAGTTTCGATGTCAGAATCATATTCAAGGTGCTCCAAACATCTTCTTGCGGTGTGAAAAGCTCTTTTCCATCACTAAATATCATTACAGTCACTTCCTTTATAAAGGAAGTTTCGATGTCAGAATCATGTTCAAGGTTCTCTAAACAGCTTCTTGCGGCTGTTTCCATCACTAAAATAGCATTACAGTCATTTCCTTAAAGAATCTCTTATAAATATGTTTCTGTTTCAGAATCATGTTCAAGGGTCTCTATAAAGCTTCTTGCGGCGTGTAAAGCTTGTTTTATAGCTAAAATAGCATTACAGTAATTTCCTTCAAGAAACTCTATAAAGATGTTTCTGTTTCAGAATCATGTTCAAGGGTCTCTCAGCAGCTTCTTGCGGCGTGTAAAGCTTGTTTACATCACTAAAATATCATTACAGTCAATTCCTTCAAGAATCTCTTTTAAAGGAAGTTTCTATGTCAGAATCATGTGTAAGGTGCTCCAAAAGGCTTCTTGTGGCGGGTAAAGCTTGTTTCAACATCTGAAATAGCTTCTCAATCATTTCCTTCAAGAATCTCTCATAAAGAAGTTTCTATGTCAGAATCATGTGTAAGGTGCTCCAAACAGCTTCTTGCGGTGTGAAAAGCTCGTTTCCATCACTAAATATCATTACAGTCACTTCCTTCATGAATCTCTTATGAAGGAAGTTTCGATGTCAGAATCATATTCAAGGTGCTCCAAACATCTTCTTGCGGTGTGAAAAGCTCTTTTCCATCACTAAATATCATTACAGTCACTTCTTTTATAAAGGAAGTTTCGATGTCAGAATCATGTTCAAGGTTCTCTAAACAGCTTCTTACGGCTGTTTCCATCACTAAAATAGCATTACAGTCATTTCTTTAAAGAATCTCTTATAAATATGTTTCTGTTTCAGAATCATGTTCAAGGGTCTCTATAAAGCTTCTTGCGGCGTGTAAAGCTTGTTTCCATAGCTAAAATAGTTTTACAGTAATTTCCTTCAAGAAACTCTATAAAGATGTTTCTGTTTCAGAATCATGTTCAAGGGTCTCTCAGCAGCTTCTTGCGGCGTGTAAAGCTTGTTTACATCACTAAAATATCATTACAGTCAATTCCTTCAAGAATCTCTTTTAAAGGAAGTTTCTATGTCAGAATCATGTGTAAGGTGCTCCAAAAGGCTTCTTGTGGCGGGTAAAGCTTGTTTCAACATCTGAAATAGCTTCTCAATCATTTCCTTCAAGAATCTCTCATAAAGAAGTTTCTATGTCAGAATCATGTGTAAGGTGCTCCAAACAGCTTCCTGCGGTGTGAAAAGCTCGTTTCCATCACTAAATATCATTACAGTCACTTCCTTCATGAATCTCTTATGAAGGAATTTTCGATGTCAGAATCATATTCAAGGTGCTCCAAACATCTTCTTGCGGTGTGAAAAGCTCTTTTCCATCACTAAATATCATTACAGTCACTTCCTTTATAAAGGAAGTTTCGATGTCAGAATCATGTTCAAGGTTCTCTAAACAGATTCTTGCGGCTGCTTCCATCACTAAAATAGCATTACAGTCATTTCCTTAAAGAATCTCTTATAAATATGTTTCTGTTTCAGAATCATGTTCAAGGGTCTCTATAAAGCTTCTTGCGGCGTGTAAAGCTTGTTTCCATAGCTAAAATAGCTTTACAGTAATTTCCTTCAAGAAACTCTATAAAGATGTTTCTGTTTCAGAATCATTTAAGGTCCTCCAAATGGCTTCTTGTGGCATGTAAAGCTTGTTTCCATCCCTAAAATATCATTAGAAGAAGAATTATTTATTTATATTAGGACAATGCACATTAAGAACAGAAGCATGGGGAGAACATGCAAACTCCACACAGAAAGGCATGGTTTGAACCCAGAACCTTCTTGCTGTGAGGCAAAAGTGCTAACCGCTGAGCCACCGAGCTGCCTTACAGTCAATTCAAGAATCTCTTTTAAAGGAAGTTTCTATGTCAGAATCATGTGTAAGGTGCTCCAAAAGGCTTCTTGTGGCGTTTAAAGCTTGTTTCCATATCTGAAATAGCTTCTCAATCATTTCCTTCAAGAATCTCTCATAAAGAAGTTTCTATGTCAGAATCATGTGTAAGGTGCTCCAAACAGCTTCTTGCGGTGTGAAAAGCTTGTTTCCATCACTAAATATCATTACAGTCACTTCCTTTATAAAGGAAGTTTCGATGTCAGAATCATGTTCAAGGTGCTCTAAACAGCTTCTTGCGGCTTGTTTCCATCACTAAAATAGCATTACAGTCATTTCCTTAAAGAATCTCTTATAAATATGTTTCTGTTTCAGAATCATGTTCAAGGGTCTCTATAAAGCTTCTTGCGGCGTGTAAAGCTTGTTTCCATAGCTAAAATAGCTTTACAGCAATTTCCTTCAAGAAACTCTATAAAGATGTTTCTGTTTCAGAATCATGTAAGGTCCTCCAAATGGCTTCTTGTGGCGTGTAAAGCTTGTTTCCATCCCTAAAATATCATTAGAAGAAGAATTATTTATTTATATTAGGACAATGCACATTAATCAACATTTCTGTAAATGCGCCAGTGTTAGCCAGTCGGCTAATTTTCAACTGTAGTCCTAGTTGCATGCATGTCTTTATGGTGGGAAGAAACCGGAGCACCCGGAGGAAACCCACGCAAGCATAGGGAGAACATGCAAACTCCACACAGAAAGGCATGGGACGACCTGGGTTTGAACCCAGAACCTTCTTGCTGTGAGGCAAAAGTGCTAACCACTGAGCCACCGAGCTGCCTTACAATCAATTCAAGAATCTCTTTTAAAGGAAGTTTCTATGTCAGAATCATGTGTAAGGTGCTCCAAAAGGCTTCTTGTGGCGTGTAAAGCTTGTTTCCATATCTGAAATAGCTTTTCAATCATTTCCTTCAAGAATCTCTAATAAAGAAGTTTCTATGTCAGAATCATGTGTAAGGTGCTCCAAACAGCTTCTTGCGGTGTGAAAAGCTCGTTTCCATCACTAAATATCATTACAGTCACTTCCTTTATAAAGGAAGTTTCGATGTCAGAATCATGTTCAAGGTGATCTAAACAGCTTCTTGCGGCTTGTTTCCATCACTAAAATAGCATTACAGTCGTTTCTTTCAAGAATCTCTCATAAAGAAGTTTCTACGTCAGACTCATGTGTAAGGTGCTCCAAACAGCATCTTGTGGCGTGTATAACTTGTTTTGATCGCCAAAATAGAATTACAGTCGATTCCTTCAAGAATCTCTCATAAAGAAGTTTCTATGTCAGAATCATGTGTAAGGTGCGCCAAACGGCTTGTTGCGGCGTGTAAAGCTTGTTTCCATCACTAGCATTACAGTCGTTTCCTTCAAGAATATCTTATAAAGGAAGTTTCTATGTCAGAATCATGTAAGGTCCTCCAAAAGGCTTCTTGTGGCGTGTAAAGCTTGTTTCCATATCTGAAATAGCTTAACAGGAATTTCCTTCAAGAAACTCCAATAAAGATGTTTCTGTTTCTGTTTCTTATAAAGGAAGTTTCTACGTCAGAATCATGTGTAAAGTGCTCAAAACAGCTACTTGCGGCGTGTAAAGCTTGTTTCAATCGCCAAAATAGCATTACAGTCAATTCCTTCAAGAATCTCTTATAAAGGAAGTTTCTATGTTAGAATCATGTGTAAGGTGCTCCAAAAGGCTTCTTGTGGCGTGTAAAGCTTGTTTCCATATCTGAAATAGCTTTACAGTAATTTCCTTCAAGAAACCCTATAAAGATGTTTCTGTTTCAGAATCATGTTCAAGGTGCTCTAAACAGCTTCTTGCGGCGTGTAAAGCTTGTTTCGATTGCCAAAATAGCATTACAGTCGATTCCTTCAAGAACCTCTTATAAAGGAAGTTTCTATGTCAGAATCATGTGTAAGCTGCGCCAAACGGCTTCTTGTGGCGTGTAAAGCTTTTTTCCATATATGAAATAGCTCCATATGTGAAATAGCTTCTCAGTCATTTCCTACCAGAAGTGCGTATCAAGATGTTTTTATGTCAGAATCATGTGTAAGGTGCTCTAAAACAGCTTATTGCGGCGTGGAAAGCTTGTTTCCATAGCTAAAAAAAAACTTTACAGTCATTTCCTTTAAGAAACTACTATAGAGATGTTTCTGTTTCAGAATCATGTTCAAGGTGCTCTAAACAGCTTCTTGCGGCGTGTGAAGCTTGTTTCCATCACTAAAATATCATTCAGTCATTTCCGTCAAGAATCTCTTATAAAGGAAGTTTCTATGTCAGAATCATGTGAAAGGTGCTCCAAACAGCTTCTTGTGGCGTGGAAAGCTTGTTTCCATAGCTAAAAAAAAACTTTACAGTCATTTCCTTTAAGAAACTACTATAGAGATGTTTCTGTTTCAGAATCATGTTCAAGGTGCTCTAAACAGCTTCTTGCGGCGTGTGAAGCTTGTTTCCATCACTAAAATATCATTCAGTCATTTCCGTCAAGAATCTCTTATAAAGGAAGTTTCTATGTCAGAATCATGTGTAAGGTGCTCCAAAAGGCTTCTTGTGGCCTGTAAAGCTTGTTTCCATATCTGAAATAGCTTTACTGTCATTTCCTTCAAGAATCTCTTATAAAGGAAGTTTCTATGTCAGAATCATGTGTAAGGTGCTCAAAACAGCATCTTGCGGCGTGTAAAGCTTGTTTTGATCGCCAAAATAGCATTACAGTCGATTCCTTCAAGAATCTCTTATGAAGGAAGTTTCGATGTCAGAATCATGTAAGGTCCTCCAAACGGCTTTGTGGCGTGTAAAGCTTGTTTCCATATCTGAAATAGCTTTACAGGAATTTCCTTCTAGAAACTCCAATAAATATGTTTCTGTTTGAAATAAAGGAAGTTTCTATGTCAGAATCATGTGTAAGGTGCTCCAAACAGCATCTTGTGGTGTGTAAAGCTTGTTTTGATCGCCAAAATAGCATTACAGTCGATTCCTTCAAGAATCTCTTTTGAAGGAAGTTTCGATGTCAGAATCATGTAAGGTCCTCCAAACGGCTTCTTGTGGCGTGTAAAGCTTGTTTCCATATCTGAAATAGCTTCTCAATCATTTCTGTCAAGAAACTCCTATAAAGATATATCTGTTTCAGAATCATGTTCATGGTGCTCTTAAAAGCTTGTTGCGGCATGTAAAGCTTGTTTCCATTGCTAAAATAGCATTACAGTCGTTTCCTTTAAGAAACTCATATAAAGATGTTTCTATTTCAGAATCATGTTGAAAACAGCTTCTTGCGGCGTGTAAAGGTTGTTTCCATATCTGAGATAGCTTCTCAGTCATTTCCTACCAGAAGTGCTTATCAAGATGTTTCTGTTTCAGAATCATGTTCAAGGTGCTCTAAACAGCTTGTTGCAACGTGTAAAGTTGTTTCAATCGCTACTAACAAAGCTTTACAGTAATTTCCTTCAAGAAACTCTATAAAGATGTTTCTGTTTCAGAATCATGTTCAAGGGTCTCTCAGCAGATTCTTGCGGTGTCTAAAGCTTGTTTCCATCACTAAAATAGCATTACAGTCATTTCCTTAAAGAATCTGTAATAAAGGAAGTTTTTATGTCAGAATCATGTTCAAGGTGCTCTAAACAGCTTCTTGTAAAGCTTGTTTCCATCACTAAAATAGCATTACAGTCATTTCCTTCAAGAATCTCTTATAAAGAAGTTTCTATGTCAGAATCACGTGTAAGGTGCCCCAAAAAGCTTCTTGTGGCGTGTAAAGCTTGTTTCCATCGCTAAAATAGCTTTACAGTCATTTCCTTCAAGAATCTCGTATAAAGGAAGTTTTTATGTCAGAATCATGTGGAAGGTGCGTCAAACGGCTTCTTGTGGCGTGTAAAGATTTTTTCCATATATGAAATATCTCCATATATGAAATAGTTTCTCAGTCATTTCCTACCAGAAGTGCGTATCAAGATGTTTTTATGTCAGAATCATGTTCAAGGTGCTCTAAAACAGCTTCTTGCGGCGTGTAAAGCTTGTTTCCATCACTAAAATATCATTACAGTCATTTCCTTCAAGAATCTCTTATAAAGGAAGTTTCTATGTCAGAATCATGTGTAAGGTGCTCCAAAAGGCTTCTTGTAGCGTGTAAAGCTTGTTTCCATATCTGAAATAGCTTTACAGTAATTTCCTTCAAGAAACTCCAATAAAGATGTTTCTGTTTCAGAATCATGTTCAAGGTGCTCTAAACAGCTTGTTGCAACGTGAAAAGTTGTTTCAATCGCTACTAACAAAGCTTTACAGTAATTTCCTTCAAGAAACTCTATAAAGATGTTTCTGTTTCAGAATCATGTTCAAGGGTCTCTCAGCAGCTTCTTGCGGCGTGTAAAGCTTGTTTTCATCACTAAAATAGCTTTACAGTCATTTACTTCAAGAATCTCTTATAAAGAAGTTTCTATGTCATAATCATGTGTAAGGTGCTCCAAACTGTATCTTGCGGCGTCTAAAGCTTGTTTCCATCACTAAAATAGCATTACAGTCATTTCCTTCAAGAATCTGTCATGAAGGAAGTTTTTATGTCAGAATCATGTTCAAGGTGCTCTAAACAGCTTCTTGTAAAGCTTGATTACATCACTAAAATAGCATTACAGTCATTTCCTTCAAGAATCTCTTATAAAGAAGTTTCTATGTCAGAATCATGTGTAAGGTGCCCCAAACAGCTTCTTGTGGCGTGTAAAGCTTGTTTCCATCGCTAAAATAGCTTTACAGTCATTTCCTTCAAGAATCTCGTATAAAGGAAGTTTCTATGTCAGCATCATGTGGAAGGTGCGCCAAACGGCTTCTTGTGGCGTAAAAAGATTTTTTCCATATATGAAATATCTCCATATATGAAATAGCTTCTCAATCATTTCCTACCAGAAGTGCGTATCAAGATGTTTTTATGTCAGAATCATGTGTAAGGTGCTCCAAAAGGCTTCTTGTAGCGTGTAAAGCTTGTTTCCATATCTGAAATAGCTTTACAGTAATTTCCTTCAAGAAACTCCAATAAAGATTCTTTCTGTTTCAGAATCATGTTCAAGGTGCTCTAAACAGCTTGTTGCAACGTGTAAAGTTGTTTCAATCGCTACTAACAAAGCTTTACAGTAATTTCCTTCAAGAAACTCTATAAAGATGTTTTCTGTTTCAGAATCATGTTCGGCGTTGTCGGCTCTCAGCAGCTTCTTGTGGCGTCTAAAGCTTGTTTCCATCACTAAAATAGCATTACAGTCATTTCCTTAAAGAATCTGTAATAAAGGAAGTTTTTATGTCAGAATCATGTTCAAGGTGCTCTAAACAGCTTCTTGTAAACCTTGTTTCCATCACTAAAATAGCATTACAGTCATTTCCTTCAAGAATCTCTTATAAAGAAGTTTCTATGTCAGAATCATGTGTAAGGTGCCCTAAACAGCTTCTTACGGCGAGTGAAGCTTGTTTCCATCACTAAAACACTATTATAGTCATTTCTTACCAGGAGTGCTTATCAAGATGTTTTTATGACAGAATCATGTTCAAGGTGCTCTAAACAGCTTCTTCCGGCGTGTAAAGCTTGTTTCCATAATTAAAATAGCTTTACAGTCATTTCCTCCAAGAAACTCCTATAGAGATGTTTCTGTTTAACCCTTGTATTGTCCTTCGTGTCACGGGAACTTGTTTAGTTTATTCACTTTAGTATTAGCCTCGCGGCCTCTGTCCTTCAGGTCCCGGGGACCCTCGCTCATTGTGATTCTATGCATTTGCTACTAGCCTCGCGTCCTCTGTCCTTTGGGTCCCCGGGACCCTGGCTTATTGTGATTCTAAGCATTTGCTACTAGCCTCGCGGCCTCTGTCCTTCGGGTCCCGGGGACCCTGGCTTATTCCATGTTATTCCATGTCACACGCTCGCCTCGTCCTTCGGGTCCCCGGGACCCTGGCTTATTCCATGTTATTCCATGTCACACGCTCGCCTCATCCTTCGGGTCCCCGGGACCCTAGCCTACTATTTGACCGCCTTGCCACGTCAACTACCGCGGTGGCAACTATTTGGCCCTTGGGGTCTCCGGGACCCTCGCCTAGTCAATGACATTTTTTTCTCTCGCTACTTGCCTCGTGGCGGCTTGTGTCCCTCGGGTCCCCGGGACCCTTGTTGCATTGGAAAGTTGATGTCGCTGATTGTTTTTTTTGTGCAGCGTAAAGGCAAAGACGAAGCTCACACGCGAGCACGCAGTTCGCGCAGTAGGGCTGTGTGCAGCTCCCGCAGACGTATCTCTGGCAGCCACCGCACACGGTGTGTGTCTTGCGGTCCTTTTTCTTTGGACAGAGCTGACACCTGTTTCGCTTGCTGGGCACTCTCGGCGCTGCTTCCTCCTTGTCGTCTTCCTCGTCGTTTTCGTCCTCCTCCTCGTCCACGTCTTCCTCGTCTTCCTCCTCCTCGTCTCCTCGCTGGTCCTGTTGGGCTCGCCTGACACCAGCGCCTGACCTCGGCGCGCCTGACCTCGCCGCCACGACTTTGACGAGCGCAGCGGACACTTGCGTGCGAGGGAGATGCGATCGTCTCTCGATGAGCGGAGTGACGAGCGCCTTGCCCAGCTGCTCGAGGAAAGCCCTGCGCCTGTTGAGCTTGCCACGCAGCCACTCGGGCCTGAGCTCTCGCCAGAGGAAAAAGGCGTTGTCGGCGGAGACTTCGAGGATGTTGTGGAACAGGGCAAGGGGCCAGCGCACTGTCTTCCTGCGGTAGCTGTACGTGCTGACGAGCTTGTCCAGGTTGTCCACGCCGCCCCTGGTGCTGTTGTAGTGCAGGATGATGTCGGGCTTGGCGGCCCTGGAGGCGCTGACCCGCGCGTCCCCCGTTTGCAGCGTGCTCAGCAGCACCACGTTCCTGTTCCTCTTGGGCACGTAGGACACCAGAGTGACGGTGGGCGTGAAGGCGAACCTGGACGAGAAGACCGCGCGGCAGCTCGGGCTTGTTTTCTGTCGTGGAGGAGCCGCCGGGCCAGCTCGTAGAAGGTGAAAAAGTTGTCGCACGTCACATTGCAGGGGCCCCGCAAGCCCAACGATGAAAAAGTTACAAAAACACACATACACATACATACATACATAAAACATACATACATACATACATACATACATACATAAAACATACATACATAAATACATACACACATACATACACACACACACACACACACACACACACACACACACACACACACACACACACACACACACACACACCTCGAAAGGGAACCAGCTGCTCGTCCACGGTCACGTCGGGGCCCGGGTTGTAGAGGCGAGGCAGCCGCCGCACCCAGGCGTCCCACACTTCTCGTATGGCCGCCAGTTTGTCCGAGGCTCGTCTGGCGCCTCTCGTCTCTCGGTCGTCGAATCGCAGCACTCGCGAGAGCGCGTGGAATCGCTTGAGCGACATTGTGCCGCGGAAAATGGCCCTGCTGCTCTCCTCGTGCCACAGGCTCTCCAGGGCCTCGTTTCGGGACATGTACACGCCGGCGAGGAGCAGCAGCCCAAGGTAGCCGCGCAGCTCCGTGACGTCCGTCATTTTCCAGTCGTTGCCGCATTTCCTAAGGCCCTCGAGGTTCGTGGCGGTCACCACGATCTCTAGTATGCGCTGCGTGACCAACAGGTCGAACGTGGAGAGTATGTCGCGGACGCGTGTGGCCGCGTACTCTGTGGGTCCCGGGTTCTCTGGAGCGTTAGCGCATCTGTGGTCTTGTTCTTGTTCTTGTTCTTGTTCTTGTTCTTGTTCTTGTTTTTGTTCTTGGTCTTGTTCTCCTTCTCGTTCTTGTGCTGTGCCACGGAAATGAGGTCGAGGGCGACTGGGATGATACATCGTTGAGGACCATTCGATTTCGCCGTTTCTCGACACGAACCTTTCGCTCTCCTGCTTGTCCTACTCGTCCTGCTCATCCTGCCCGTCATCTTGGCCCTCTTCTTCTTCTTCTTCTTCTTCTTCTTCTTCTTCTTCTTCTTCCGTTTCTTCTTCCGTTTCTTCTTCTTCTTCCGCTTCTTCTTCTCCCCTTTGCCGTACACCCTCTTGGGCTGCAGCGGCTATGTCTGGTCCTCGTTCTTGTCCTTGTTCTTGTCCTTGTTCTTGTCCTTGTTCTTCTCGGTTGTCGGCGGCGTCGTAGTCCTCTTCTCCGGCGTCGTGGTCGCTGGCGTCGCGGCAGTCCTTTTCTCCGCGGCAGTCTTTTTCTCCGTTGGCTGCGTCGTGTTTGTCTCTGTCGTCTTCTGACGCACACCCGCCGGATGACCATTCGTCTTCCTCGTCAGAGTCGCTCTAGCCATCATCATCATCATCAACATCTTTTTCTTCCTCTTCTTCTTCTTCTTCTTCTTCTTCTTCTTCTTCCTCTTCTTCCACTTGTGTGTTTTTGTCTTCCATCTCTTCCACTTGTGTGTTTTTGTCTTACATCTCTTCCACTTGGGGGACATTGCGTGCTGCGCGTGCCTCGCGTGCTATGCGTGTTACGCGTGCTATGCGTGCTGCGCGTGCTACGTGTGCCGCGTGTACTCCGCGTGCTGAGCGTGCTGAGCGTGCTGAGCGTACCTCTTGTTCTGCGCATTTGAGAAAACTCCAGCTCCAAATTTAGAGTCACACAACGGGCCATGCCGGCGTCGCAACCGGCTGCTAAACCGAGTACAGAGAGTACAAAGGTCCAAAAGAACAAGACGAAGCAAAGATGACAAAAACAAGAAGACAAATGTGAACAGTGTGTGTATATAATAAAAGTATTTAGTAGGACGAGGATGAGGTTTGTTTCTTTCCCCCTTTCCCTTACCATTTCTGTGTTACTACTACGAGCCAGGCCGGAGTGCCCTGAATACCAATGAGTAACGTACGGGTCACAGCAACCGGAAGGCCAGGGCTGCGGTAGCAGGGAAATACCACGGAATAACGTATGGGTCACAGAGACCAAAAGGCCAGGGCCGCTGTATTGGAGAAATACCACGGAATAACGTATGGGTCACAGAGACCCAAAGGACAGGGACGCGGTAGCAGGGAAATACCACTGAATAACGTATGGGTCACAGAGAGCCGAAGGCCAGGGCCGCTGTATTGGAGAAATACCACGGAATAACGTATGGGTCACAGAGACCCGAAGGCCAGGGCCGCTGTATTGGAGAAATACCACGGAAAAACGCATGGGTCACAGAGACCCGAAGGCCAGAGCCGCGGTGGCAGGGAAATACCACTGAACACTGGCCAGGGTCACAGAGACCCGAAGCGCAACGCCAGGCCAATACAAAAAATCAAATAAACTGAACAGGTCCCTGTGACCCAAAGGACAACACAAGGGTTAATGTCCCTGTGCATTTTCGGAGCATTCTGATGAAGGATTTTAAAACTAAAGGCTTAAATGTCAACTTAAAGCTACATTTCAACTCTGTTTGAGGCTGCTATTTAAAACCATATTGTAAGTCTTATTCAGGCTGCTCTAAAAACCAAACCTCCATATTAGCAATACTGATTTCACGCCAGGGTGATAGTATACACATCCCTTAATGTCCCTGTGCATTTTCGGAGCATTCTGATGAAGGATTTTAAAAATAAAGGCTTAAATGTCAACTTAAAGCTATATTTCAAGTCTGTTTGAGGCTGCTATTTAAAGCCATATTGTAAGTCTTATTCAGGCTGCTCTAAAAACCAAACCTCTATATTAGCCAGACTCATTTCAACCCAGGGTCACATACACATCCCTTAATGTCCCTGTGCATTTTCGGAGCATTCTGATGAAGGATTTTAAAACTAAAGGCTTAAATGTCAACTTAAAGCTACATTTCAACTCTGTTTGAGGCTGCTATTTAAAACCATATTGTAAGTCTTATTCAGGCTGCTCTAAAAACCAAACCTCCATATTAGCAATACTGATTTCACGCCAGGGTGATAGTATACACATCCCTTAATGTCCCTGTGCATTTTCGGAGCATTCTGATGAAGGATTTTAAAAATAAAGGCTTAAATGTCAACTTAAAGCTATATTTCAACTCTGTTTGAGGCTGCTATTTAAAGCCATATTGTAAGTCTTATTCAGGCTGCTCTAAAAACCAAACCTCCATATTAGCCAGACTGATTTTACACCAGGGTGACAGTATACACATCCCTTAATGTCCCTGTGCATTTTCGGAGCATTCTGATGAAGGACTTTAAAAATAAAGGCTTAAATGTCAACTTAAAGCTATATTTCAACTCTGTTTGAGGCTGCTATTTAAAGCCATATTGTAAGTCTTATTCAGGCTGCTCTAAAAACCAAACCTCCATATTAGCCAGACTGATTTCACGCCAGGGTGATAGTATACACATCCCTTAATGTCCCTTTGCATTTTCGGATCATTCTGATGAAGGAAAGTAAAAATAAAGGCTTAAATGTCAACTTAAAGCTATATTTCAACTCTGTTTGAGGCTGCTATTTAAAGCCATATTGTAAGTCTTATTCAGGCTGCTCTAAAAACCAAACCTCCATATTAGCCAGACTGATTTCACCCCAGGGTGATAGTATACACATCCCTTAATGTCCCTGTGCATTTTCGGAGCATTCTGATGAAGGAAAGTAAAAATAAAGGCTTAAATGTCAACTTAAAGCTATATTTCAACTCTGTTTGAGGCTGCTATTTAAAGCCATATTGTAAGTCTTATTCAGGCTGCTCTAAAAACCAAACCTCCATATTAGCCAGACTGATTTCACCCCAGGGTGATAGTATACACATCCCTTAATGTCCCTGTGCATTTTCGGAGCATTCTGATGAAGGACTTTAAAAATTAAGGCTTAAATGTCAACTTAAAGCTATGTTTCAACTCTGTTTGAGGCTGCTATTTAAAGCCATATTGTAAGTCTTATTCAAGCTGCTCTAAAAACCAAACCTCTATATTAGCCAGACTCATTTCAACCCAGGGTCACATACACATCCCTTAATGTCCCTGTGCATTTTCGGAGCATTCTGATGAAGGATTTTAAAACTAAAGGCTTAAATGTCAACTTAAAGCTACATTTCAACTCTGTTTGAGGCTGCTATTTAAAACCATATTGTAAGTCTTATTCAGGCTGCTCTAAAAACCAAACCTCCATATTAGCCAATACTGATTTCAACCCAGGGTGATAGTATACACATCCCTTAATGTCCCTGTGCATTTTCGGAGCATTCTGATGAAGGACTTTAAAAACTAAAGGCTTAAATGTCAACTTAAAGCTATATTTCAACTCTGTTTGAGGCTGCTATTTAAAACCATATTGTAAGTCTTATTCAGGCTGCTCTAAAAACCAAACCTCCATATTAGCCAGACTGATTTCACGCCAGGGTGATAGTATAC